>NC_066593.1:0-220000 GCF_905475345.1 Vespula vulgaris | reverse complement strand
TTCCTTCTTATATGTCTTTATCTCGTCGTATGACGGATGCTGATTAATTGATAGAAAAATGACGCGAACGTAACTTATGGAACAGTGCCGCGGTGGTTGCAGCCACGAGATGGTAAAATCACCTGCAACTGCAGCGACTATGGCATATCCGTTGGAGGAGGAGAGGCGAAGGTCGAGAGGTCGAGAAGACCTCGAAAGCCTCGAGCACGGCAACGGGGAGGACAAGGACTGCGGCGAAAATGACCGCGTCAGCGATATCGAAAGAACGAACGAAAGCGTTTCTCGTGATCGTGATTCGGTCTTAACGTCTAATCGTCATTTTACGTGCAGCATCAGCTATCACCGAAGTTTGCCCGACGACGAGAAGAGCTCCTCCACAATTACGACCAACTCGGAACGTGTTCGCGGGCTGCCGTTTAGCGAGGAGAGGAAACCGAACGAGAGACGATCCAGGAAGCAGAGTCAACCGAGGAAGGCCGTCGGTTGCGAGCTCGAAACCGAAGACGAAGAGCAACCGACGATATTTACGAACGAGCCACCGAAGGAGAAGAGATCTTTCGAAAGAGGGATCGACGCAGGCGAGGAAAGTGCAATCGGAAATTGGAAGGAAAGTAGTTTAGAAGGGCTGGCCGAAGAGCCGGTCGAAGAGCAGATCGAAGAGCCGGTCGAAAGGCCGGTCGAAGGGCCGATCGAAGGGCCGGTAGAAGGGCCGATCGAAGGGCCGGTAGAAGGGCCGATCGAAGGGCCGATCGAAGGGCCGATCGAAGGGCCGATCGAAGGGCCGATCGAAGGGCCGATCGAAGGGCCGATCGAAGGGCCGATCGAAGGGCCGGTAGAAGGACCGGTCGAAGGGCCGGTCGAAGGGCGGGTCGAAGGGCCGGTCGGTGATCCTGGCGAAGGCCCGGCCAAGGATCCTGGCGAAGAATCGGTCGAAAGATCGCTCGCACCGAAACTTCTCAAGTGCCGCATGTGTCCCAACGACGCGCCCGCGTCCAGATCGTCCACCTACAAGCCTTATCATACCAAGGCTTCCCTGACACTTCACAGACTCTGGAGACACGATAAAAGTGAGAAAAGTGAGAAAAGTGAGCGAAAGAGGAGGAAATCCTCCACGAAGGTTAGCGACTCGGAGATTTCGCATTACGCGTCTCTATCGTCGATCACGCTCAAGGCCACGGTCTTTACCAATCCGGGCTACGACTACCGCAGATAACGCTCGGTGTACCTTTTGAACTTTGGAACGACGATACTTGCGAAATCAATTTCTTTTCTTCTTAATGTTAAGGTTATTCGAATAGTATTAACAAGCGGAACGAATCTCTACAAGATTATCGAGTACCGCGCTTATATTTTAGCCTATTTACCGAAGATATCTTCGACCGACGAACGCGTATTTCGATCGGATATGAATGAAACTTATTTTCACTCGTTTGATTCGTTTGACTTGATTTGATTCGATTGAAAACAAAATGATTAGGAGTCTTTGGATCGAGTCGTAAAACAAAGAATTGTGAGTCCTGTCCAAAGAGTAGGAGCGCTTTCTTAAATAGAAGTGAAATCTTTGTAACGCGAGCCCACCCGGCTTAACAGGTTCAGTGTTAAACGATAAAAAGAGGCGCTTGTAAATACGTATACCTATCTTGATTGGGTAATCGCGATATAAAATGTTTGCAAGGCGACAACGAGAGGATAGCTACTTGGACGAGTTAAGTCGACGAAGGTTAATTGAAAATGTCCAACTCGAAAAGCGTTAGGAGCATCTCCCGATACGATACGATCTATTGAGAAGGCAGAAAAGAGAAAAGAAAAAAAAAGAGAGAGAGAGAGAAAGAAAAAAAAGAAAAGGGACGAAGAAATAAGAAAGAAAGCTTGGGAAAAAGCTCAAATACGAAAGCGTGGGATTTAATGTTTTATACTCGTGCCCATTCGATGTTCTCGTGCATTTGTCTTCGTCCATCTGTAATCGTGTAATCTCCTTTCCTTTTTACCCAACGGCGAGCCGTTTCTCCTTTCGATATAGGAGGAGAATGATCTCGCGAGAACCCATTCGTAATAGATCGAAATTTCAGTCGTCATGCCGTTTCCATATCGCGCTCCGCTGCTGGAAATGACTTTTATACATATAAGGCATTTGTACAAAACCATTATCTTGTTTACGTTATTACATTAAATACATTACGTCTATTATACTTTACATACTGCTGTATCAACTTTCTTTCTTTCCTTCTCTCTCCCCATCTCTCTCCATTTCGCATTTGTCTCCCGTCCGCCGACTTATCCGGTTTCTCCTCTCTTCCTCTTTATCGAGTAAGACCGAAGCGAGTCGAAATTTCGACGAGATTCGACGTCCCGTATCGTTCTCTCGGTATCGTTAAGAAGATCAAAGCCGTATATTTTCCGCTAACCTTAGTCGTCGCTACGACTCGAACGGTTTCGCGTTTCGTCTCGAGAAAGATCGAAACTCGGTCGGACAGCGCCGACAAAGCGAAACGAGATCGAATCTCGCGGGTTTCCGTATCCTCTCGTCGAATCGTTATTTGAATTTTGATTTCTTACGGCAAAGTCGAATCGTACTCGCTAAAGAGATCGACGGAAATCTGACGTATCGAACATCGGTAAAGTCGGAGCGGTAAGAGTCGTTGGCAATTCGCCTACAGACGTCGCTGCGATCGGCCTCGACGTACCTCGCTCGCCAGCTATCGAAATCATTTTAAAATAATCAAAAATCGTTTAGCGAGCAGCGAGTTACTTTACGACTACGTAATAAAGCCTATCCTTTCCGTTTCCCGATAAAATAACCCGAAGGCGCGCAAGCGTCGGCGAGTTGCAAGATGTATATAGGTAGGTACGTAGATAAGAAAGCGAGGAGGAGGAGGAGGAAGAAGAAGGGGATAGAAAATGGTTGCCTCTCTTCGTACCAGAGGATAGATGGAATCCTTTTCTCGAAGATCGAATCGATCCACTGAAATGGCTGCGACGTACAAGTTAGCGAGAGCGTGGTCGTCGAGGCGGCATCGACAGTCGATAATTGGATGAAATTTGAAACCGTTCGCCTCCGGTCTTCGACCCTTCCACGGCCGAACAGTCTGTTACTCCGGAAATGATCGGCGAACTTTAACAAACCAATCTCGATTCGATAAACTCTAGAGGGGACAAGGAGAGGGAGAAGGAGAAGGAGGAAGAGGAGCTGACTCGCATCTCGCTCGTATCGGGTTGTCTCGAAAATGAAGTCCTCCTGAATTCGTGCTAAGTCGAAAGGATCGATCCGCGAGAATAGACTCGTCCCGGACGAGCGATGAAAATTATTCTCTCGTGACTCTCTCGTGACTCCTTCGTGACTGTGTCGCTTGTCGGATATACAAGCCAGCGATGCTGCTTTCGATAGAGCACGAAAGCTCTCTCTCTCTCTCTCTGTTATTACGTGCAAACTCGTAGTACACATTTTGACGCGGCCGAGTCAAGGCTTCGCACAGAAGCGAACGACAAAGAGGGAGAAGGAAGAGACGCGAGTGGAACGTTGCACAAGTTTTACGATGTAAATTCTTCTCGCGACAAGACGCATAATCGACGTGCATGCAATTTTCTATATAGTTGCCATATGGCAAAGCCAACTCGCTGCGACGATTATATAATGGAAAATGATGATAATAAAAAACTATGCGGATAGAAAGAGATGAAACGTGACGATAGAAAGAAATATCTCGCGCGAATTATCTCTAGTTTCGTCTCGTAGGCATTATCGAATCGATTTCTATTATTTAGCCTCGCTACTCGTTCGCGGCCGTTACATTTTCGCGATAAAAGAGATTTCCTTTTCTAAGCCTTCCTGCTCGTTTCGTCTCTTCGATTATTCGTATCGAGTTTCGACTCATGCAAATCCAATCGTGGTAACGTTATTTCGAGATAACGAAAGAATCGTTATCGCTAGGAGATTCTCGCAAGAGGAACAAGTCGAAGATATCCTTCCGATTCGAATGATTTGAAAAAGGGACGAATAAAAGGAGAGGCGCGCGAGGGTAAAACGCGTTTTGTCTCCTTCCTCTCGCATTTTCTCGAGTTAGTCACGAAGCCAGCTAATCGCTCCTACTAATCGAGTTAGGAAAGTCACGCGAGCTCTCCGTCGTCGTCGTCGTCGTCGTCGAACTTTCCTGATCGTTAAAAATTGTTGGGAAGAGAGATACGAATTCGATTCATCTTGTACGGATGCCCCATCCTTTTCCGGCGTTGTAATCTCGCTTCGTCGAAACGTAGGAACGTTCTAAAACTAATCTCATCGCTGTACAATTTGTTTTCATGACGCGGCGAGAGGCGCTTATTTTCGCGCTATTCTCTTTTCTCTTTCATCTTCCTTCTCCGAGTTAGCGGACATGCCGCGAAAAGAAACGAAACGGACTCGGAGAGCTTATTAAAGTCGCGCTCGGTGTGCAGCTTATCGAGAACGGCCGTGCGCTTTCACCCAGACCTTGGTCGATTCGAGATCCTATCGCGAACACGCGTTCGACATTTTTCATTGCTCGCTTTTCGATCATCGGTGTGCATACTCCGATGGCGTAACGTATCAGACCGTTCTATCGAGAAATAAATGTAAATCGTTAAAAAAGTGAACCGTTACGTGTTCGAATAGAACGCTTTCGACGTTTTTTAAAGTTCGACGAGCGAGTAATTCTTCCGTGAAACGTGAAATATAGACCAGCAATATACTTCGCCACTCTCTCCCCCGTCTCTATTTTATATAAATAAAAGCTTTTGGAACGAAAGCTTTTCCGATCGACGAACGATAAAATCGTAAATACGGGCACCACAGATAATAATTAATATTACTTTGACACGGCAAAATTGTAACAAGGAGTGGAAAAAATCGCCCTTTATTTATTTCTTCTTTGTTTGCGGTGACGCGCTGAAAAGTTCATCGCTTATTCAACCTCGCTGCGAAGCACGAACGAGTGAGATCGAACGTATGTATCTATATAAAAGCAGCCGTTGGATTTGATCGGACAAATTCTTACAACGCGTATAACGACGCAGAGGAAGAAATATTCTCCTCTCTGCTTTCTCTTTATATCGAATTTCCAGGCCAAAAAGCACGGCCTCTTTTCTTTCCGCCGTGGAAACAGAGAGGGGGAGGGGGAGAGCGAGAGAGACGACTATACTCATTTCGGCAAGAAATCGAAGGATTCGAGGGATCGCTCGTCGAATTCACCCAATGCATGACTAGTTTCAAAAACGTACAAAATAAACCGAAGCGGAGAGAAGGAAGAAAAAGTTTATAGGATCGAGGTGAAATTCGTATTGAGAATTGGTACTAGCGCATACATACGCGTATTAAATGTCACACAGTAGTCGTTGGTTTCTCGATTCGTTTCGGATAAAAGCGTTGCCGTTGCTCCGATTTCTCGGTCGTCACGAATATCGCGCGTTCGAGTTTGCGAGCTGGCTCGCAAACGAACTTTCGTTCGTTGCGATCGTTGCTGCTACCCCGTCGCGTCCGCGATTGCTGACGGACAGTCACGAACGGCCTTTCAAAAAGATTTTCATCGGCGCGACGTTCTCGTTTTCCCTCGTTCGCTCTTCGACCCGTCGAGCAGCACACGCTTCCACCACCGAACCAGCTTTTTTCCTTTTCCCTTTTTATTTCCCTCGTCGAGTTACGTCGAACGTGCTTTTTTCCTCGGTGATCTTTCGCTAGACCGCTTCCTGCCAAACGTCGAGCGATAACGACCGGACGAAACGGTACCGTTTCGTCCTTTCATTTTCACTCACATCGGTATCTTCCGTTTCCTTCGGCTCATTTAATACGGCGTAGCTTCGACAAAAGGAAGGACGTACTCGCGAGTTTCCCTCGAAGCATCCAAGTGCGTTTCTCCCTCCCTCTCTCGCACTCCCCAATTTCAAGTCGGAACCGCGAACGAGTCCCCTCGTTCCACTCGGTTCTCTGTTCGTTCGTCGTCGCCCGACTTTCCAAAGATCCTCCTAGGCGGTGGTACGAGAGGACTCGGGGAAGCTGCCCGTGGCTGCTGGATGGAGAATTTAACTCGCGGACCGGCGCAATTAATCCGTCTAATCAAAGGCGAGGAGAAGAGGAGGGCGCGAGGCGGGGGCAGATTTCATCTTAGTTCGGCGAGGAGGAAACCGTCGAACCTCCGTCCGAATGAAATTCTTGCTTTCCCTTCTGGACTAAAGCGAAAGAGATATAGAGATAGAGGTAGAAACGAGGAGGACGCGGAAGGTTCTATGAATTTGTCTCGATTAGCGTAATATCGTAACTCTCGAACTAATACTTTTATCCTCGAACGTTCCAAAGGAACTTCACCGTCGAACTCGCTCCATATTAAAATATCGCTGAAAAACAAGGGGGCCCTAGCGAATAGGAGTTTTCGCTTAAAACGATATCCAGAGGGTCTTTCCGTTTCAATCGACCGTAAACGATCCAGCTCCGACGTTAATTACGTTTTGCATTAGCGAATAGCGCAGTATCTACGGCTTGTTCGGAACAGTCGAACGTAACCAACACCTTTGCACGTCGGAGCGATCGAGCGTGCGCGCACGGGCCTGAGCATAATACAACAATGGACGGCGATAGATGTGCCTCAAAAAGCACAATAGGATTCGCTAATAGAGTATGCAATTACGTATATCGCGAAGGAACGATATAACTTATTAACGAACGAATAAACAACATGTTCGATGTAGTATTAAAGATTCCTACTAATTAGCTACCGTCCACCTCTCTCTCTCTCGCTCTCTCCCTCTAGCCCTTCCCTATCGACCGCTCGGCAATTAAGCCGTCTCCTCGGTCCATTATTGCTCGATTTATAGAAAAGGTCCGTATCGGCTATTCGAGAGAGTAGTTTTCGAACGCCCATTGAAACGTATGAGAGCAAGAGTAACGTGTAATGTAGCGTGTGCGTGCGTTTTTAGCAGAGAGTCGTCCGGTTACGAAGGCGTAACCGTAACGACAATTATTGCAGGGCAACGTGGCTCCCGGTCGCGCATCCGTTTCGGAAATGACGGTGACCGTATCTCGTTTCCTTCCTTCCTTCCTTCCTTCCTTCCTTCCTTCCTTTCTACCCTTCGCATTTCTCCAACTACCAATCCTATCGTCGTATCCGGATCGCCGATTGCCGATTAACGGGCAACCGAGCGAAGCGAATTCAAAGACGCGATTAGAAATCTGCGTCGGCGAAAGCAAATACGTAGAGTCCTCTCTCTCTCTCCTTCCATTCCTAAACCATGGAATTTCGTCCAAAGACTATTTCCTTTTCATGGCAAAGGTGTTTAGCGGATTTTCTATCGCCCTCGCTAAAACTGCGATCCATTAATAACCAATGATGCTTTCTTTATACCGCCGGGAAGAGGGAAAACAGTATATAAACGAGAAAGGCAATTCGTGAAATTGCGAGATAATTAAATCATGCGCTAAGGAGCACCGTGAGAGGAAAAGGGAGGGGGGAGAGAGAGAGAGAGATTCAAAATGCAAATTGCGAGCGCTTAGTCCGGAATGAGTAGTTGCAAATTTAAATCGACGCTCAAAGGAACTTTTACGAACACGCAGGCGGTATGTACGCTCGCTTTAAAATAAAACGCTAACGAACGATCGTGGAATAATAGCGTTCCTACGCCGAGCGTATCTACGTAGGTGTAACGCGACTCTCAAAGAGTATAATTTTGTTCGTCCGTCGACCACAGAGTATACACGTGGGATATACACTTTCGTTTCGAGAGGAAGATCGAGAAAGAAATATTTCACTTTTTAAACGTTCGCCGTATTCGTCGTAAACGCAAACCGAACGCAAAAACACTTTCCACCTACGAACGTCTCTATTTTTCTACGGACATTTTCTTGCGACAAAGATGAGAATCCAAAGATCGATCTTACGTCGACCCTTTCGGCGAGTAACGATTAAACCTATCTAAAAGGAGAGAGAGAATCGAGAAAAGATCGACGCTCTCGAAACAAAAACATCCGTTTATCCAGGTAGAAAATTGCGTCGGAGCAGCGTCCTTTCTTGGATTTATTTCGCGCTATTACGGCGATAAATGTTGCGCCCCTTGATAATAGTTCGTTAATCGTCGCACGACGCACGTTTCGCGTCGTCGTCTTTCTCGCCGTTTATGGCTCAGAAGGACGGATCGTTTGGAAATGGATAGAGTGCTCGGAGAAGCTCGACGCGTGCTCGCGCTCGATTGACAAATGGAGAACCGCCATGTGGGACAGATCATATCTTTGCCCGGGCCGTAAACCACGGGATTAGCAAGCCCGATCGGTAGGCGAATCGCCGATGCGACGCTTTCGAATAATCTCGAGGTAAGCTGCTTCGCTTTGAAGCGCACTGGATTAATGCGAAATCGTGACACGATGACTCGACGGCGAGACCGCTCGACGGCGAGACCGATCGACGGCGAGACCGATCGCTCGTCCTTTCGATCGGCACAGATGCTCCGTGGTAACAAAGCGTTCCTGCGTCGATTAAACCAAACCCATCGACCCACCGGCTTCCATCGCCCGGTCCTAACGATTTGAAAAATTCTTTGTACTTCTTGTACTCGTTACTACGTTAACGTCGAATACTACTCGGTATCTACGAGATACGTTCGACTCTATAGAACGTTCGACGAATTTTTCGAATAATTTTAATAAAAATTTTCCCCTCCCTTCCCGGACTCGAATTCGAGTAAAACGAGCGCTTGGATATTCGAATAAGGTTATTGATATAACCGGACTATAGGTCCAGGCCAATAACTAATTAACGTTCGTAATCCCCCTGAGTTTTCGATAGGGAGGAACTCCTTCCCGTTAGCCGGTGCCAGAGTCCTATCGATATATCAATTCGTAACGGAAATCCTTCCATCGGTCCTCCGCCGGTGCTGCTATTGCTGCAGCCGCCGCCGCCGCCGATTATCCGGCGAATATTTAATGAACGGATCGCTCGCATAACGCCAATTTAAATTTTAAAAGGGGCCGAAGGTGGGAGCTGGAGGTGCAAGAGTTTTGGAAGGAGGATGGGGATAGCCCGAAAAGAGAAGCAAATCGGCCAAGTTTCTCCGATATCCGAGCGACAATGAAATTATTTGGTAGACTTTATCCCCTCCTATCTGGTCCTAGTGGAAGAAGAGATTTAAAAGCTTTAAATACGTAAATCGACGGGAGATTTCAATAAGTCCTTCCTCGTAAACTTTTGCGTTTTCTAATTGGCCCGTTCGAAGTAAACCCAAAGCAATTATAATTTCGAGGAGCTTAAGGCGCTTTCGCGCGATCTGGTACGCCGAAGGTTCGTATTTCTCGGTACACGGGAACGTTGCGGTTCGCAACGCGGTTTCTCGGGTAACGCACTTACGACTAGAGGAGGTGATGGGATCGAGAGGAGGTGAACGCCACGAGCTCCGAGCCGTATAATCCCTTTAAGAAGCCTTTACGAACGTGACAACCGACTCGGCGCCGTTGCATACACGACTCATGAACGGCGAGCCGCCTGGCTTCGGCCTTCCTAATGGCCTTTGCATATCATTAATTTTACAAGCATTTTAAGACCATTACGTGCTCGTTATTAAGGCGATCCGCGGTGCCGGAGAGAGAGAGAGAGAGATCGACGAAACGCCGGTAGCCGAGCGAACAAAGAGCGTCGATTCGCAAAAAAACGTCTTTTCTCCTTACCCCGTATATGTCAAGTTTTACGAATCGATCGAAATCGCTGAAAGATTTTAATTATAACGAATCGCAGGTATAAAGGTCGCCGATGAGTCTCCGCTGAAACGTAAAAAATCTATCTCTTCGGGCGGAAAATGAATGGGCGGTTTCGGATCGTACGTATCGGAGATTATATACACGTATACGTGAGCGTACGTGTGTATATATATATATATATATATATATATATATGCCCACACCCGCGCACTCACGCACGCACATAGGTGCTCTGGCGTACACGTAGACGTACGCTTTTCAATTAGCTACGGGAATGCTCGCAAGTTCTTGTTAACTAATAATTAATAATCGAGGTCGGCGCTCGGGCGAGAACTTGCGGTGTGCGTTGGTACGAGCTATCCCATCGGCGTATATGCGCGCGGTATAATTAGACAGTGTGTGCGAAGGAGCACGGTGCGTGCGAGCGTAGGCGATACGCCTTTCCTTCAAAAGGGAACAGAGCGTCTTTATGCTCGAACGTTCGATCGTAATCGAGCGTTATCGGTTTGCGAGGCATCGAAATAATTTTCTATTCCTAGTTCGACCTGTGTGCCAACCTGTGTACTCGGAAAATATTCTTCTTTGGTAAGCTCGACACGCTCGGACGCACGAATAATCGATTCTCTTTTTCGAATTCCCGGGTTTCCCCTTTATCCCGGGCTTTTAACTCGTCGCGAAGAAGCTATTTCGTGGCTTCTTTCTTGGCACGTTTCCTTCGTATACGTGGTAGCCCTCGCCCTAGGAAAGGACCGAGAATATATTCGAACGCCGTAAAGTAGCGAGCAACCTTGGAGGCCGGATCCGAGCGAAAAGTAACTTGCATTTTCGGAGCTTTCTATCGCCTTGATCGAATTATCTCGCGTGATTTTGGGCACTCTTTCGAAACTCGGTGGGACGCGCTCCGATCGCTGGCACGAACGAGTAGAGAAAGGCGCGGTAGATACGAACGAGGAGAGTGGACGAAAGAGCAGACTCTTTATAGGCGGAGCTAACAGGTGGAACGTAAACTCCCTCCTTTGCGACCGGTAAATATTTTATCGATCCCGGTTATGCACCTTTCGCTTCGTTACATCGAGAGAGTCGGAGCTATCCTCTCCAACGCAAATACGCTTCTCTCCCTTAGCGCAAACACGATATAATTTCACGTTTCTCCTGGAAAATTAATCGAATAGCTGGGAATCGAGATCAATGTCAAGCGACCATAAATGCCACGTAACGGGCTTAACGCGTGCAGACTCGCCTTGTGCTTTGCGTCCTAGCGCGCTATCGGACGTCGAGCTTGCTACGAAGCACGCGGCTCGCAGTCTCTCCTCTCGCTTCGTCTCCTTCCTTCCAGCCTCGATGTCCCGGATCGATATCCGGGGGATAGGGAGCTTCGGGGATTCGACTCCGGATCGCGTGGGATTTCACCTCGATAATTGAACATTCGACTTCGATCTAGTCTCGATTGTCGGAACACGAACGGATCTTGCCGAGGTTATTGTTAGTTAACGCGTTCGTTCCAGGGTAACGAGATATCCACGCTAGTCCTTAGGCTCGATAACTACCGTTCGATCGAACGCTCCGCGATATTTTTCTTCCTCCTTCCTCCCTTTCTTTCTTTCCCCTCTTTCTTTTTCTGCTTCTTCTAACGCCTATTACATAATTTCAGTCTCGCTTAGCGTAACATAAACACGCACCTCGCATAATGACCTACTCTCGCAGATGCTTCCGTAAAAATGCTCTTCCAGCGGGTAAACCTGTCTCCCTTTTATGCTCGTATTATCATGTCCTAACGGATGCTCGCGAGCCGCGTACATTAAGCGAAGTACAAACTTTACGATCCACCTGTTCTTCGCGTGGCGTACCCGTTTACACCGACCCTCCTCGTTTTCGTAACTGCCGCGCGACGTGCTTTCGACTTTTCTTCGTAATACTAAGAAAATGGTTTTCCTCGTGTCAAATAACGCCAATTTTTCTTACGAATTAATTTTCGTTTCGAGAAACGGAACGTTCGATAAGATCCTCTTACAATTCGTCGGCTTTCGAGATTGAATGGGGAAGCGAAAGGGAACGTCCGATACGAACTCGGATCCTATTGTTCGGAATCCCTCGCGGTGCGCTTCTCTTTCTTTAAGACGAGAGTAACTCGTTTTCGTCTCGCGCCGGAGATGGCTTCGCTTACGCGCGCTCTTTATTGGATGCTGTAACGTTGCAACGTAAAAGTATGTTCTTTATTATACGCCAGAGAGAGAGAGAGAGAGAGAGAGAGAGAGAGAGAAAAGGGGACATAGATGGATGGATAAAGCGTGAAAGGAAAATGAAGATGGCGAGAAGGAAAAAGAGAAACTAAAGCGACTTGCACGACGAAGCAAAGCTAGGGGAGAGTGATAAAGATTGGGAAAGAGATAGACCGAAATCCGGAGCTTTCCGGGAGGTGAATACTGAATACATTACCGACGTAATGCAGTTCGCACATAAATTAACATACGCCCGCACCGGTGAGGAATCGCCCGCGCGCGGCATAGCGCGTGAAATCTTTCTAAAGTTTCAATGGGCCGCGAAAACTTTTCTCGACGAAATGAAAATTTGCCCCGAAACTTTTCTTCCAGCGAAACGAGGGAAAGACGGGGGGGGGGGGAGAGAGAAAGAAAAAGGCCGACTTCTTTGCAAGACCAACCGATATCGAGGGATCCTTTCGATCGGTTTTCGTACGAACCGTAACGTAATCCAACGCATTCGACCCAATAATAAAGAGTATAGCCGCATCGTGGATCTCTTTTATAAGGATTAAGCTCTCTGGAGAGCGACGAAGAGAGAGAGGGAGAGAGGGGGGGGAGAGAAAGAGGGGAAGAAGTGGATTAAGCTTGTCGTAGCTGTCATCTCGCGATTTCCCATCGATATTACGTATTGAACATGAATTTCGTGTCGAATCCGTGTTAGCAATGTAATTAAACCGATAAAAGGGCATGAATTATTATCGGGCCGACGGCGATGAACGCAAGATGGAAAAAGAGAGAACGCGAATGAATACGATGAAATCGAGGTTTTTAATTAAGACCGGCATATGGGCCGATCTAACCAATTCTAACCAATTTAGCGAACTAGAATCGGGTCACGATGCTATTCCCGGCGAATTGCTAAAGATCTTTGACAATTTCACGAGCGCTCCTTTTCGAGTCGCTTCCGATCGTTCCGCCCGTTTCGAAGTATCTTCCCTTTATTTATTTTACAACGATTGTCCTTTGATATTCGCGTCGAACTTTGAATTTTGCACGTCCAAGCGGTACGATCTCCCTCGTGTTTACGACTTTGGTCTTTTCAACGAAAGATGGCCAGCGCGGTTTCATCCACTAAAAGTTTTCGTTATTAACGATACCGGATGCATTAATTTAAAAGGGTCAGCGCGCTATTACCGCGGCAACAATTTGTAATTAAGAAGAAAGCGCGTACGTTACATAGACGCGTATTTTCCCGGAACATCGATATTTTTCATAGAAAATATTTCTTTTTTTTCCCCCTTCCCTTTGTATCCCTTCTTTCCGCTTTTTCCTTAATATCAAAGCAACGTTTCTCTCGTAAAACAGACCATCGCGATAAGCCAGATAGCAACGGTAAGAGAGGGAGAGAGAGAGAGAGAGAGATGGAGAGAGAAGGGAGGGAAGCACTCGCTCGCCACAGGATCAGCAGGATGCCGTGTCCTGTTGGCTCTTCTGCGCCGGCACGTAACTGTTTACCATGAGCGGCACGTTGCTGTCCAGCGGTGGCTACTGCCCCCTCTGCTCGATGTCTCTCGCCCGTGCCTCGCAACCACCTCCTGCTTTGGCTAGCCATGATCCATCTGACGCGAGAACCCTCGAGGATCATCGTCCTTCTCGATGCTCGCACCTTTGCCGGTTGCGCATTCACGTTGCAGGCCTCATGCATCGCATATCACTGAGAAAACGTGACTCTGCTTCCGCGACTCTTCCTCTTTCCACTTTCTACTTTCTCTTCCCTTTAGCATCCCCCCTTCCCCTCCCTCCCTCTCTCTCTCTCCCTCTTCTTTCCATTTAGGTAAACGATCCGATAATTACGGAAAGCGAGCTAAGGCGTGAAAGAAAAATATCATTCTGCCCTTGTTACTCCGCGCGTTCGACGTTTATTAATTAAGCGACGACTCTATCGCGATTTCAATCTCGGAAGGCTTTCATGGGCCGCTGCTGATCGACAAAGTATTTCCAACGAGGACGCGTCGCGATTAGAGTTCTAAAAATGCCACTAGTCCCACGCGAATGTTACCACTATATTCGAAACGGAACGCGAAGGTACACAATGGATGCCGATTCTTTGAAAAGTATTCAAAGCCTTTCGTTTCGACAAAGATCACGGAGAATCTCGAGAAACGTGGGAACTCGGTATCGGTGAAATATTTCAAGAGATCCTTGGAAACTAAAAAGGTGATGCACCTTTATCGGAAACGTCGGATATCATTCGCAAGATTCGAGAACGCGTTTCGAAAATACGCTCCAATAACGACGATTATTTCTACTCGGGGTCCGAGCTCGATACGAATTTGCTTAATCGCCAAAATTGTAGATTTGGAATAATTCCAAGCAAGTCGGTAGATATCGCGTAAGCTCCCTCGCTCCTTTTCGAGGATACGTCGTGGATGACGATTTCCAACGAGCCAAAAATTATAAACGACGAGTTATCGTACTAAAACGATCTCTTTCATTGCCGAGGCTATGCGATAACTATGCGTCGCCAAGACGGATGGAATTGAATCGACTCGCGCGAGCGAATAATCCATTTCGCGCTCCTCGGTATCGGGTCTGTTTTTGAACCGCGTTCGAGAATCCGCGCTCCACTTGCCAAAATTCCAATAGATGGTCACTCCGAGACGTTTCGAGCGACGGCTATAATTATGACGACGAGCGGGAGGAAGAGAGGCGAGCGTGCGACGAGCATCTGCAAACGTAATACGGCAACGTTATCTAACGGTACAGTGTTTACATTGCGGATATCAGCGAGAAGACGGGACTTGGTACTCGGTAGCGAACTACCTTGCATTACCCATCCCTCTCTATCCGAGCTCTCGATCCTTCTCCTTACGGAAGTCTCTCGCTATATACGAATTCCCTTTCGATGGACGATACGTTCTCTACGATTACGTCTCTCTGTTTCCATGAATGGAAAGCTCGTTAAGCCGCCGAGATTCGATCGTACGCTATCCTCGAAATATTCTATCGACGGAGGAGTTTGGATATATATTACGTCGATAAATCCATTGGCTCTTGTCTCGTATTTCGTATTTAGGGTACGCGCCTAGGAAGTACAAAGGCGAATTAATTCGATAAAAAGCGGATCGGTTCGTATCGATTTCCGACGGAACGGACGGAACGCGGAAGTCGGCGAGTACGAAGGGACGAACGATCGGGGAAAGCACGCTCGGCTCGCGCGTCCTCGGCGCGTCGCTCGCACGTTGCTTGCGAGCCGCCCGGGAGCCAAGTGCTCGATGCATCTTCGCTCGTCTCCCCTACTCGCATTGCGATACGCGATCCTTGCTGCATTTAGCGCGATTCTAGCGTCGATATCCGACGTGCTACCGATGTCAAGCCTGCTCAAGCGTACTTTTTCAACATTCCGCGCGTCTCCTTTTAATGCGTCTCGATCGTTCTCCTCGAAGTAACGTTGGAGAATGATAAAAATAAACATTACTAGGCAAACAGAGATTCCTGCGGTCTTATCGAGTATGCCGAGAGCTTGTCTTTGAATAGGAAAATCGATGAAGCTTGTCTTACGAACGCCGAAGGGAGTTTTTCGGAGGAACGAAGAGAGCCGATTAAATCGATCGGATTCCTAACGAGGGCATTAGAAAAATCCGCGATTTTCGCAACGATAGAAATAAAAAGACGAGAGCGACGAGGAAGGATAACGTTCGCACGATTCGCGTGAAAGAATATAATGAGAACGACGAGGCATCGCGAGATTCTCGACATACTGCGTACCAAAGCACTCGACGATGTTGCACGCGTTACGAGTGCAACGTTCGTTTCATTCCATTCACGTTTCATGCGCTCCAAAAATTATTTATATTTCGAGAAGCAAAGATAGAGAGCGTGGCTCGACGATAGCGCCCTCCCATTGAAACTCGCGATGCCGTCCGAAGAGCCCTTTAAATATACTCGCATAAATTCTTATTCATTGAGTTACGTTTCGAAAAGAGAGAAAGAGAGAGAGAGAGAGAAATTCGTTATACGCGTTCACATCTGATAGACGATAAAATATATATCGGCGACATTACGACAAGGATGAAACGAATTTGTTTTTTCTCTTCGATTTCTCTCTCGGCTCTCGAGCTCCGCGTACTTAATATTCATTATTGTCCGAGCGAACGAAAAGTGAGGAGCGTCGATTCCTTCTTTTTTCGTCGATCTCTTTGTTCTCGAAGGGGCATCGTTGTAGGAGAGAATGTGCGGTTGGAGTTTCGCTCGTGCACGTGAAAAGCTGGAACCGCGCTAGGTATTCCATCTTCGGTTTCGACCGTTAAAAAAGAAATAATTCGTTAAAGCCGTATTATTCGACGAGTGAAAAGGAAACGAAGCAAAGCCGTCGAGTAATTTGTCGAATTATCGTTGCTCCCGAACGCGTATTATTTCGTACATTAATATTATTTCGCGAGAGAACGGTTCAATTCGCAGTTAATATCAGACTTAATAAAAAAGAAATTTGATACCGTTGTCATTAAATAAAGCGGATGTATCAAATCTGCTTCGTTCGTACGCTTTTATTTTTTAAATTTTGTTCGCGACTTCGGCCGAGAAATTCGGATTATTACCTATCAAAGGAAGAAATAAAATCGACTTTGTCATCATCAACGAGTGATTAATGACCCCTTTTCAGTAATTCTATGGAAAGACTATCGTGTGCGCGTAAAGAAGATGGAAGGAGGGAAATAAAGGAATCCAGACGCGTTTCTCGACGCGAGTGATATAGACTGGCGAGCGAGTACGATAGAATTTGTTCGAAGATACCGTAAGCGTAACGAAAGAATCCAGAGAGGCTTGTCGCGAGCGCATCGAAAATTCTTACGTTTTTCTTGTCCGTAATAAATAAGCACCGTTAATCTTGCGACTCTCGTGCGCCTTGACTCGAATCTTAGATGTTTAAGTCGTTAACGAGTAGAAATAATGATCGAATAAATAACGTGCAAGCCTGACGCGAACGCCCTCGCAAAATGATCATTTCTAAAACCACGCGGCAACGCGTAATGCTCGATTCGTAAGGTAGATTATCTCAAGCGGAGAGATATTACGGTAAATGGTTGAGCGAGGAACTACGCTTGATAACCGCTCCCTTGCACTCGCCTCTCTTTCTCCCTCCTTTACGTGCTTCGTAAACGTAAAGATCTCCATTCGCACTCTGAAAACGCTCCCACCAAAATTACACGCTCTCGTTGGCCGCTTATTATTAATTCGTCTTTCAAACGCGAAGTACCGCAGAATCGTAAAGAAAACTCGGCCGATCGAATGCCTTCCGAGCGATCGTTACGTGGTAGATAGGTGGGTAGGTAGGTACGACCCAAGTTTTTCTCTCGGTGGAAAGAAAATAATTGGAGAGAAGGGTAGAAAGTTTCATCGAAAAACAATGCGCGGCGTATCGCCGAGACCGTGCCGGAAAAATGTGGCCATGCCGGTTAAAGGGGTGGTCGTTAAAAGTAAGACCGACAAATGGGCATCCGCTAGCGGCTGACCGCAGAAGAAAGAAGAAGAAAGAAGAAGAAGAAGAAGAAGAAGAAGAAGAAGAAGAAGAAGGATCGAGTCGCGAAAAATACGGACGAGAAGAGAAACGGCAAGTTTTCCAGTTCTTTGTTCGCAAGACCGCTTACGGATACCGTCGAGAGCCTATGTAATAACGAAAAGTGCATAACGTCTACACCTCGGTCCATCCTGCAAATCGTTTCAAGGCATAAAGAATAAAGTATGGAGATTCTATGCATGGATCCAATGCATCTTGTTCTCTCTTTTCCGCGTACGAATGTGTGCGCGCGCCTTTTTTAAGTATCGCGTACGGAGAGAAACCACGCATACCTTTAATCCAAATGAGAAACAAGAAGAACCGGTAAGTGAACTGCCAACTTACAAAGTGGAAAGAAGAAAAAAGTGGATGGAACGTATATATTCGTAGAGAGAGAGAGAGAGAGAGGGGAAGAGAGAAACGATATAATAAAAGACTCGAGAGTTTCAGTGGCGAAACATAAAGACGCAGTTATCTTACGAATTCAGAACTATCCAAGGAGATGGAGCAAAGGTTGCTGCTGGAGGAGAGGGAGAGAGAGAGAGGGAATAATCAAGAGAATGCCGTTCGCGAGAGAAAAGGAACGAGGGTCGGATGGATGGAGAATGATACGAACGAATTATCATCGAACACGATGAAGCAGAGGATGGAAGGAGAGAATGAGAAGGATAACAGAGATGAGATTTCAGGAGCAAGAAAAGCGTTCGAAAGGGCCGAGCTAACGGCGACCACGCGAGGATGATAATAATCTGGTAGTGGAGAACTTATAGGAATCGTAGCTTTTAAATTCGATAGTGAAAAGTAGAATTTTCGACGCTCGTAAAACTCCGTAGCTCGAGTGTAAAAAAAAGAGGTTGAGAAAGATAAAGAAAAAGAAGAAGAGTTAAGGAAAATTCAATTTTATATTCGAGAATAGCGCGGCTCGATTCGGAGCTCAATGGACCCTGAGCGTTTTCAAGTCCACTTAACCCGCCGGCGAAGCGAATAACGATTTATCATTATCCTCGATCCAACGAGTCCTTCCAATCGGCGGGCACGCAAAATCGTTTCTCGCACGAAACGGCCGCTGGACGTAGCCGTGCGATAACGGTAACGCTTTCCGCTTTCGTCCTGTTGCCCGGATAAAAACGTCGTATCTTGCGATCGCTGAATGTCTTTCTGCCGGACACGGAGATAGACACGGGATAGATGGATGGATATCGGGGGAGCCGACGTACACGAGCAGCAGGTAATAGGTATGTTCGGCAAATTGGTAAAGAGTTAATTACTGGCCGACCACGAAAATGATAGTCGTCGCGTCGCGATACGGCGTAACGCTCGAAGGCCTGGCTAAAATACATATGCGCAGACCCAATTGGGAGCTCTCGTACACGCGTACGACCGATCGATTTCGAAGAAATTCTACTACGTCATACTTCACGTACGTACGCAACAACGATTTTAGCTAGGTAGTAACGATTTATTCGCGCTTTCGACGATACCAAAACGCGCACCAGTTCAAAGAACAAAGATCGAAATATAGGATTTAACTTGTAACAGGCCGAAAGAAGGTTCCCTTTTACATGTGTCTCCTCTTCTTCCCACCTTTGCATTATTCGTTAGTACGTAGACGGTAGCAGCAAGAGTAACCAAGGCAGAGGGCACGTTTGTTGGTTCGTTCGTTTGTGCGAGGTATGCGACTCGAACGCAACGCTCTGCGGTCGGGGTATTATCTCCGAATTCGAGATATCGATCCTCCGGCCTTGTAATGATGCGCAACGCGCATAGTTAGCGACACGTATAGTGCCAGTCTTTTGTAATTGCATTCTCTCTCTCTCTCTCTCTCTCTCTCTCTCTCTCTCTCGCCCTCTCTACGTATACACACGTAGATAATATATAGGCAGCAGGTATATGTACCTCTCAAAGTCCACGCGGATGTTTTGGCGAGCCTAATAGCTCGGTACGATTTTCTTTCCGCTTTATGCCAGGGAAATAAACATTCGCTGTTGTCGAAGTAAATAGCGAGCGAGAGGGGACGATAATCGGGATAGAAAAGCGACGACGAAAGAGCGACGTTTCGCGAATATCTCGCCTGCTCGTTTTTGACGGCTTGCCATTTTCAATGTACAATAGTATCGAAAATTTGCCACGTTCGGTAGATAAATATGGAAAATTAATTATCGGCCAGATTCGCCCTTTGCCAATGGTGGACTTGAAAATTTGGTTTCGCGACGAGAAAAAAAAGCAGGCTCGAATATCCGTGAGCTTGAATTCGATCTGACAGGATAGGAGAGCGGGTAGAAGGCGAACGGAGGGAAAATCGTTTTCGCAAATCGAACGATCGTGCCCGAACGCCAAACGCCAAGTTTAATTCTCCAACGATGCATCGCACTCCGGCTAACGACATTTTATGTTCGATATATCGTTCGCCGCGTCGAGTCGTTTATCACGACGTTCGGCCGACGCGTTTTCCGCGTCGTCTCGCGCCTGGGAAATCGTCCTTCTCGCACTGAAATCGAATTCGCTTGCGAGAGAAAAGCGACGAGTTTTCAAGTTCAAGTTTCGTCCAAGTCGTACCGCTCGACGTCAACGCTTACCAACGCGTCTCTCCTTCGTAATCCCCGTACGCGTATCTCTCTTCCTTTTTTTCTCCCTTTTTCTTTTTTCTTTCCTTTTTTTTTGTTGTAGCTCCTCTCGTATCGCCCGTGACAACGAACAAAATGCCTCATGCATCTCCGCGGCCGATCGACCGATCGAAATTCAATCGCGACGCGGCACTCTTAACGTACGGGTGAAAAATGTGGCCGACGTTCTCGAAGAATCTGTTGGGAAATAATCTTTATCTCGGTGGATCGAGCGCGACGCAGCGCGTCCGTGGAAAGAAAAAAAATTGCGCTTGATACTTGATCCGCGTTGACGCCTAATATCATTCATTGTCCGGGAACGTAGGAAGGAAGAGAGGAAGCTGTCGTTTTTCGTTCGTTTTAATAACTTCGCTCCCATTTTCCCAAGCTACTCGTACTTTACGGGCAAAGAAAGAGCTTTTATTGTTGAACGGCGAAGAAAAGGGTCGTAAGCCCTTTCCTCTTCCGGTAAGACACAAACTTATCGATTTACCGAGCGATACCGAAAGAAACCAATCAGTCGTGAAAACTTTCCATCGTCGAGTAGGAGAGATAGAATAAAGTTTTCCGTAAACAAAGCGAAAGAAAAGCGAACGACACTCCGCCTTGGAAAGCCCTCTCTCGCCGACGAGGCGAAGATTCTTTAAATCTCTACTCCGTGGGTCAGTCTTTTCACGGTAGAATGCCGTCGGTGAAGGTACTCGCAAAGGAGAGGGAGAATTCGATAAAGGGAACTTCGCTTTGATCGAATCGCATTAAAGCGACGCGTAAACGGTTAGCCTATAAAAGAAGAGAGACGCGAACGATCTCGTTGAAGATGAAAAGCGCGACCGGAGTAAAAATAAATCGCTTCGTCGGTGATTACGAATCTCTCGTTTGCTTTTTACACCGATCGCTCCGCATGCTGCTCCTTTTGTTTTAATTAATACAGTAGAATACGTCATCCGGTGATTTAACGCGACAAGATCGGCGGTGATAAGGAAAACGGCTGATGAAAAGCGGAAGGCGAAAGACGGAAGGTTGGAATTATACGCGAAATTTCAGGCAAATACATTCCGTGGTGGTGTACGTTTTCATTACGTCGAGTCGCTGGAGGCTGCGAAGGCTAGGGTCTAGGGGCGCGCTGTATCTTCCTCCCTTCTCTCTCTCTCTCTCTCTCTCTCTCTCTCTCTCCCTCCCTTCCTCTCCCCCCACCCCTCTCTCTCCCCGGTATACTTCCCGTTCAACAGACATTAAGATGAGAATCGTTGACATCGTTTTCGCCCGTAGACGCCGTAGCAGCCTGACGCGGAAGAAATTTAACGAAGGAAACGAAACAGAGTTTTAAGTCGACGGCAGGAGAATCAAGCTGGAAAGAACGCCCTTAATGTTCTATTTTATAGCGTGCCGTTCCGTTTTTTAAACTGCGAATCGACGATGCGAATCGACGATGCGAATCGACGATGCGAATCCGACGATCTTTCGAGATTTCCGCGTCGGTAAATGTAAATCGAATAGGAAAAGTCGCCCGTGTTGTCGTTCTCTTTCTTCTTTCCAATTATACCTCTTCCTTCCCTCTGTTGGATCAACCTTTTCGCGTTTAATTCTTTATTCGCGCGAGAAACGAGAAAAGGAAGACGATATCGGGCGATTCGCCCGATCTTTCCTAAGAAGGAAAATAATGAGAGACGAAGGCACAAAGGAGTCGGTTAAAGCTCTATTTTCAATGCCATAGAAGAAAAAGCAAACGACGAAAGATTAATCGCGAGTCGAGCTACCCAACAATTTCAATCTCTAAACTGATTATTAATAATACACGTGGTACTAATTATTAATAATAAGGGAGACGTCTACTTTTTGTCTCTAGTCAAAGTCGACTAAAACGAATCTCGAATATTGTCCGATTTACTTTGGATTTTGCTTTATCGTAAACGTCGAGAGAAAAGTTAGGGCAATGGTAGGGCAAGGAAAAATAAGGAATTATTGGAGCGAGCAACGGCTTCCCCGTCGTCGACGTCGTTCGACTTGTCGCTAAAATTACATCGACGATAACTTGGTTTTGTTATTCGGAGGAAGAGCGCGCGCAACTTTCCAGCGACGTCGACGTAAGAGCGCGTTTCGAGGTTTTAGAAAATAATAAGCGTTGACCGATTAACGAAGCACTTTAAGAAAATGGAGCGAGCGAGAGGGAGAGAGAGAGAGAGAGAGAGAGATAGCGCTAAATAAAGCGAGACCACAAGTTTCACGGCATTACGAACGGTCGAACTGAAAACTTTGTAAAACGGTTCGAATAATTTGTATTCTCTCGTGGCAGGCAAGTTCGCTTTTCTCGTGGCAATAGCGTTTACCAGTCGGTGCCGCTTAAAAGCTCGTTTCTTTCATTTCCGAGCAACCGGCACTCGTCGCACGCCGTCTTGTAAAATCGTAGGAATCGCTCGCCCTTCCTTTCGTCCTAATGCGATCGATACCGCGAGCTCGCGAGTCGCGTCTTCCAACGATAAAAGGATTCCGATCGAAGGGTATTAAAGTATTTCGTCGCAACGCGGCCGACGGACAAGAAAATTTCTCTTATCCGACCGAAAATTATTAATTAGCCCCAGTAGTGGCTCGCGTCGGGGAAAAAAGAAAGGAAGGAAAATCGTTGGAGGTAACGTTCGCGATATTAGGTCTCAGAGCGCAGAGCGATCGATAGCGAGGCTTCGGCGTCGTTCGTCGATTAATACAACTTGGGACGAGGAAGAAGCTAAGAAAAGAAAAAAAGGGAAAGAAAAAAAAGGAAAAGAACGTATCGTTTTAATAACGAAAAAGAGCGAAACTTTCCGACGGTTTTCTTGGCGACCTATATCGATTAGGCCGCCGTTAAACGTTAATATTATGAGAGATACGATGCTTCCGTCTCGTCGAACGAACAAAATTTCCTCCGGACGGGTAAAGGGTTGCGTCTGTCTTATCTAGAAAAATGTTTTCTTCCTCGACGCGTCGATCGCAACGTTTCGAAATATTACGAAAACGATTTATTTATTTAGCAAATCAATTCGATCTTTTATTCGCGGATGAATCTTTAATTCTTCTTTCTTTCTTTTTTTTTCTAACCCGAGCACGCGGAGGATCCGTATTAAAAGAGTAATTTCACTAAAGACTCGATTTAATCGTCCCCCTTCATCGATATTCAATGCATAAATTAAGCAACGGTTGGCGATAATAAAGACGCGAGAAGATGAATAGAGAGGGAGAATATGGTCGGGCTAAGATCATAAATTTCTCCTCGCGATTCGTCATCGATCGCGAATCGTTCGTTCGTCGAAGCGCAACGCGTTAACGTCAAAACTATGATGCGTACCTAATACCAGTTCGCTCTCTCTCTCTCTCTCTCTCTCGCCCTCCCTTTCCGATTACGATCGAGCACGATCGTTCGCGTACGTGCGTGCACATATACGGTACGTTGCATATCGGAGGAAAATTCATAGGCGCGCATGGAAACGTCGATTATCCGTCATAATCGAGATACGAGCATATCTACCAGTCATCATTTATCTCGATTATTTGGCTCCACCTACCGATCGCGCAAACCGAACATCTTCAAGGAATATATCGTGCCTGCGGTTGTTTGTGCAACATAAAGGCAATAAGCCCTTCCCGGTGTCCTCCTTCTCCAACGTCCTAAAGCTCCAACGGGAAGCTTCCTTTTAACGCCCTCTCTCTCTCTCTCTCTCTCTCTCTCTCTCTCTCTCTCTCGCTCGCTCGCTCGCTCGCTCGCTCGCAGCTTCCAACGATCGGGGTATTTTGGACGTTCGCCTTTGAACCACCCTACGAGCCACCCTCCGAGCCTTAAATACTGCGTCGAGAGCTTGTTCGACGCTACTCCCAGGACTCTCGTAAACTTCCTCCGATATTTCGACCTATACCACCTCAACCCATTTTCCCTAAATTTTCGAAAACTTTGCACGTCAGAGATTAGCCCGTAGACGATCGTAAACGGTCGTACACGTCCTCCTCGCGGCATTTATTCGTTGCTTGCTTCCTTTGAAAAATTCTGACATCATTCAGACGAAAGACGATTTCGGAAGAGTAGAATCGCCGTTCTTTTCGTCTACGTAGGTATACGTAGGTATATGGAAAAAGAGGTGGAGAATACATGCCACGCGGCACTTCGTTGGTTGTCGTATAGATACGTGAACATCGTATAGGTACGTTCGAACGTACACTCGTGGATAGAAGGTACGGTCTGCGTCGGGTTATAATCTCTACGGCGAACGCGGCGTATCGAAAATTTCGAAGCTCGTTTCGAAGAGGCAGCGTGTCCGTCGTTATAACCGCGGAGATTGCCAGTCGCGGAACAATAACAAGTACCGAGAACGCGCACGTACCGAACATCGTGCGACGCGCTACGCTGGCCATCTGGATTACTCTAACTTTGCCATTTTCCGTTCCCGAGACTAGGGTTTATTAATATCGCAACGGCCTCGGCAACGTTCTCTGCAACGGCCGCGTTCCGACGGCTCTCCGCCGCTCGAGAGACCGCGCGGACGGATTAATGCCGCGCTTACTTCTCGTTTACGAGATTACCAAAACTACTCGTCCGCTTGGGATTTAATGCGGATACATACCCACGATTCTCTCTCTCTCTCTCTCTCTCTCTCTCTCTCTCTCGCTCCTTCGGCTATGGGAATTAAAAGATTTTCGACTTTAAATATCATAAATTTGAACGAATAAGCGCAGGCGGTCGCTCGCGCGGAACGGCAAAACATTCATAAACGAATTTTCATTTCGGGAAGAAACTGGATTCGATCGGGGCGAGAAGGGATATGCGCGGAACTTTGTCAACAAGGCGAGTACCGTTGGCAAGGTGCCTTTTAAATTTCGACGAAAGCTCGTCATACGCGGCAATGCCAAATTTTGCTAACGATAACGATTCTCTCTATCGTGGTAGAGAACTCGAGGCGGTAGGAAAAAAAATGCAGCGTATCGGTGGATTCGGTCGGTTCATCGAACCTCGAAAAGTTTTTCTTCGTTCATGCCGAATTTCTCGGGTTTTCCAGCATTCCCTCTCTTCTTAGCGTTCCCGTGAAAATACCCTCGAGTACTCGAGACGCGCCGGTAACACAAGTTCCAGATTTAGTAGCGAGTCGCCTCGAGGACTCGTAGATGATAATCCAACAAGCCTGCTAAGCGTCCCGGTTCCTCTTTAAAGAAACTCTTCTCGGTGGCACTTAATCGATCCCCCTCGGCTTTTAGGGCACGAGGGTACTACGTCGTTGTCATCGTCGTCGGCGACGCCACGTCCGTAGTCTCCGTCACCACTCCACCGAGAGAGAAGACTACGGCTCCACACCCCTCGACGGGCCGAGCTACTCTACGAGCCATCGGAGAACGACCTGGCCCCTTACGAGCGACCTGATTTATCTCTCGCGAGACGGAACGCCCGCCGGAACGTTCTTGCCTCTTTTCTTTCTTCCATACCCGCAACCACGACCTTTCCGACAAATTTATCGCTACTATTCGCGAGCAGTTTATTGCGCGAGGCCTCGTGTCTCGGACAGCGGAGTCTTATATCTCAGGTATCTATCTGTCCATAATTTCGTTCTTCGAAATGTACGCGATCGATATTCTCAGAGACGTTGCACCGCGTTGAAACCATTTTCGAGCGCTTTTAAACGGTTTTAATTTTCTACGAAGAGGGGAAACGTCGACGTCGTCGTCGTCGTCGTCGTCGTTTGCGTCGTTTGCCTCGAGCGACGAGCCCCGGCAAAGAATATTTGTCGATGCTTTCGAGCGTACGAAATAAATCAGAAACGAAGATAACGTTCCGTCGACAAAAGAACCTTCTTTTCTCTAAAGGACAGGCGTCCGTCGATAAACCCGTGGTCGGCTACTTTAATCATTAATTTTTTGTCGATGGGCAAACCACTCGAGTCGTACCGAGAGTTCTCTACCGTTGAATTCGAGTCGGCGCATTCCAATGTTTCCCACGTGCATCGGCTTAACTTTCGAACCAATTTCATCACGCGCGAACGCCACACTCGACGAGTTCTCACTTTTCACTTTTTCCCTCGCTACCTCTCTCTCTCTCTCTCTCTCTCTCTCATCTCGTTCGCTCCCATACGAGAAGCTCCCATCAAAGCCATGTCGGCTTTTTTCTACCTCGGGCGAAATAACAGCATCGAAAGTGGACGTTATCACGAGAGAAAAGTGCTTCCGGGTCGTATTATCGGCCGACTCGGCCAGTTCGGCCATTCTCTTTTATCCCAGGACGAGGTAGGTACGCGCTGACGGATCCTGCGTGACGTTTTCGCTGCGACGTCTCGTTCGTTCGGCATCGATTTTTCAGAGAGGCCATCTACGCGATTACCTATCCCCACCCTTCTATCTCTCTTTCAAAGACATTCTATTTCCTTCGTAGAAGTATAACTTTCCGTTCGTTTGTCTTGCAGTTTACACTGGACTTACTCCTCTATCCCGAATACGTTTTATATCCGCGTAAAGAGAAAAGAAAGCGTTCTTAAGAAAGAATCTCGGAAAAGGGTACGTCGGTCGAGCGACCTCTCCGTCTCTTCTTTCAAACTCTGCGGATTTCGAAGGGACGTACGGGGTTCTTACTCGTCTCCCTCGATCGTTGGAAGATTTTCCTATCTCCTTCTTTCTTTAACGTCCTATGCTGCTAGGGCGTAACTTTCGGCCGCGAAACTTTATTATTTATCGCCTTTCGATAAGCGACATTGTTCGTACTCGTAATTATACTTTATAGAACGATGGCAAAGTTCTTGGCGTATGTGCGACTCGCGGAAAGAGGCTCGTCGACGACGACCTCCTCTCTCTCTCTCTCTCTCTCTCTCTCTCTCTCTCTCGCTCTCTCTCTCTCTCGATCTTTTTCTCGGATAAACGGGGATTTTATCGACGTTCGATATCACCGTCGCTTTTCCGAAGGAATTCTCGCGTGGATGTCGGCCAACGATCGCGAGTAATTATCGCCGAAGGGTCGGTGTATCGAGGCGTCGTAATTTCCTATATTTCGAGGGCAGTCGTCGTGAAAGCGCTCGCAGACGGAACTATCCGCAACGCTTGGCTCTCGAGAACGATCCGGTCAGGAAGCGATAAGCACCCGATTATTCTCGTCTAGCGATTCAAACGGAAACTATTTCCATTCTTTCGTTCCCCCCTCCCTCTCTTTTCTTCTCTCATCGTCGAGTCGCCGACGAGCTCGTAAATATCCTAGCGCCGGCGATAGAAACGAGCGTCTCTAGGCTATTTTTCTCTACGCACTCCTGCTCGACCCACCCGGTCTCGAGCAACGTCTCGAACGATAAATTAAAACGATCGACTATCGATCCTTTTAGAAGGATCATTCGGATTATCTTTCGCCGACGCGACCCGTTTCGGCTAAACGTTGGTGAATCATAAACGCAGAGTAACGAGATAAAGGTAAAAATATCACGTTCGAATGGCACTGGTGCAAAGGGGGAAGGTAGTAAAGGATAGTTTGAGATTTTCCAAGGAGAAATTTTCCAAGGAGGTTGGCCGTTTCCCCGTGAAATAGACGAAGCGCTCGAAGCTCGAGCATCCGGAGAAATTCGCTTGGTCGCTCGGCAAAGGACGGCGGAGACGAGGAAGGACGAGCGACGGACGACGGATCTTGCGAGGTTGTCGCTGGTGTCTCCTCCAATCCTCCAGCGTCTACTCCGACTCCTCCCTCCACGGCATCCATCCCATTCTCCGAGCCATTCTCCACCCGCTGCGCCCACGTAATTCCCTTTTAAGCCCCTGTGGGAGGTCCACTCGCGTGTCACACATAACACGAGGATGAATATCCAAAGGCGCCTTAAGGAGGCCACCCGTCGTGCCAGGCACACATCTATGTGCACCGTCACCATCGAGATTCCGACGCCAGCTACACACTCCCACCGACGAAAGCCACCCTATCGGTGGGCGCAGTTTGCTCTACGCCAGTCCTGCTCTCTCTCTCTCTCTCTCTCTCTCTCTCTCTCTCTCTCGAGCTACCTATCTATCCATCGGTGTGTGCGCGCAGGGACGCGTACACGAGCATGTCTCGTGCAGCGTTAGGCTTCGGCATGCTAAGGGAGCTTGCTAAGGCGCTCGACTATGTCGACTATGTAGGCGGACGTAGCGATGGGGGCGATTAACGGAGGAAAGACATGGAAAGGCACTTTTCATCGAAGAAAATATTTATTTCGAAAAGCAAAGACGGAGAAAAGACGGAAAAAAAGATGAAAGTAGTACCCGCTCGATGTTAAAACAATAGAGCAATTAGCATAGCAGCCAAAGCGACGCAAGAGTCGGCCAAGTAATACAGCGAGATGGGAAGGAAAACTTTGCGTGGCCCCGCGACTCGTTTAACCAAGTTTACGTCGTGGAACCGGTAGGACGGGAGGGGAAGCACGAATGCGAACGCGAACGCGAACGCGGACGCCACCCGATGTTCTCTTGTAAACGGAGAAGAGAAACGGCGAGGAAGGAATTGGCGGTGATGTTGTTTCTGCATTCGCGATGTTTGCAAAGCACTTTTGCCGTTTCTAACTCTCTAAACCTCCACCCGCTACCAGAGTTTCGCCTTTTTATCGCTGACTCGGGGCCGACTGTTCTGCCACGTGGAAAATATGTCTCCGTTGGTTCGACGGTTCTCTCCCTCCAAAGAATCTCATAGATCATAAGCGATAAGCTCTCGAACGTGTCGGTCTCGGTGGAGCAATCGATAGGGCGAGTATTTTCCACGTGCGAGAGAATGTCCAAGTTTATCTTCTCTTTCTTTCTTCCTCTCTCTCTCTCTCTGTTTTTCTCGAGTCGTGTCGAGTCGAGTCGAGTCGAGTCGAGTCGAGTCGAGTCGAGTCGAGTCGAGTCGAGGGTGTGCACAGCAATTAGAAAAAGACCAGAGGGAGGGTAGACTTATATATGTGCTCTCGTGAGATCCCCTCGTAAAGATTAGAAAAAGAGAGAGAGGGAGAGAGAGAGGAGGCTCGCGTCGAAACAGGGAAGATGTCTAATCAGGGCGAAGAAAGGCAGTGAGTGCGCGCGCGTGCGCGACACGAGAGAGGGTGAAGGTACATCACGATAAGGGCGATCGTGGCGATACTTATCGAAGACGGTGGCCTGAAAATTGTCCGGGTCAAAGGGCAAACGGAACAGGGTGGAGTGCTCTCAAAGACGGTCACGTTTGTAATTATAGACTTCTCCTTCTCTCTCTCTCTCTTTCTCTCTCCCTCTCTCTCTCTCTCTATTCCACTCTCCTCTGTCTCTCTCCGTCTTCCTCATTCTCTTCCCCGCTCCGTTTCCACTTTATTAGGAAAATCTCCGAGGATAGTTTTATTCCAAAGATCGCACCGGCCAACTCTCTTACCCTTCGACGACGAAACGAGTTTGGTTTATCTTTTAAACGTTGAATCAAATTAGATAATGGCCGATTATTTTTGTACATCGTCATTGCAAGTTATTAATTGCACGTTGACGTCGTGGGATTAAAGATCTCTGCTAGGTGGCAGACCGAATGCGAGAGGATCGCGTCTGTAATTACAGTTACGGACGCTCGACGACCGTACCTCGTACGCTTCATTAAGAAAATTTCCCCCAGACTTTATTTTAAACGAAGATTAAACACCCTGGACGGGAGAACGGCACTTTGGTATCTCGATATCTCCGTCTTTCTCCTTCTCTCTCGCTTCTTTTTCGGCATTAATATCGATCGGAGATACGCGTGCCTCTACCAACTATTATTCCTCTCCGTTTCCTATTCGTTGGGAACAATAAAATGTTGACGAATATTCACGAAATCGACACAATGGGCGATAGCAGCGATTCGACGCTAATAAGGTACCTGTTTCGCGAGACTGCTACGATGATTAACAGTTTTCTCTCCCGGTTCACCCCACGTTCTAAAAAAAAAAAAAAAAGAAACACCAGCCTGGATTCCTCTTTCTCCCTGTCCCTTTCTCTCCATTTTCACTCTTTCAATTCGTTGCAATAATTACGCGGAGAGCGTTAGGCGGATACGCGAGACGGGGTAGCAATTTAAGCTCGAAACATTTTTTTCCCTTCGTTGCGTACGGAATAACCGCGAGAAGCGTGGGAATGGATAGAAACGAGAGATAGAGAGAGACATGAGATGTGTTATCGCGTTGATAACCGCGCTACACGCGCGCGTACGTGTGTGCGAAAAGAAAAAAGATGAAAAGGAAGGGAGAGGGAGGGAGAGAGAGAGAGAGAGAGAGGTGGAAGCGACATTCATTAATCGACGCCGTGGCGTCGTCACCCTTTAAACGCGCAAAAGCCTTTGCGTCTCATTAGTGTGTCACCGAGAGAAGGGTACGCCAAGCTGGAACACATTCTCAGTTAGACCTACCCTGTCGCTCGTCACGACTCTTCATTCTCTTTTTCATTCTTTCGACCCTCCTCTCTCTCTCTCTCTCTCTCTCTCTCTCTCTCTCTCGATCATTCGTCGTCTCCTCCGCGCGTTCGAAACCGAAGAAGAATCCGTAAAGAGAGGAGAGAAAAGAGGGTTGCAAGGGAAGAAGAGCGCGTGCCCTCTTCATCGAATGTGCCCTTTGTACTCGGTCTCGGTGAGGCTGACGTCGAGAGAAACGTCGAGAGAACGGAACGCGATAACGCTGAACTTGGCGTGCATAGGTACGTCCTCTCGAGGATCCTCGGCATTCATGACGATCTGAAAAAAAAAAAAATATCGTTCTTATCTCGTTCGCGCACCGAAGCAAAGTTCTTCGCCGAAGGAAGAAAGAGTACTAATGCGCGTCTAATGAGAGTTCGCGATAAAAGGTAAGATCATCCGTCTCCGTTTTCTTCCAGATGATCTTTGGCAAAGGAAGGAAATGACTTTGGACTAAATCTCGGATTCTCTTTGGTCACTCGAAGCCGTATAAAAGGCAATAACGGGAGGCACGACGGACGAAGTGGATCCTCTTCATCGAATGCACGCTTCGAGCCTTTGGTTCGGGACGCGAGCACGGCTACAGCCACGACTGCGGCTACGGCTACGAGTACGGGTACGTCGACGTCAACGGCGAAGACAAAGAGAAAGAAGAGCTCTTGGAAAACAGAGAACACTCGCCGCCGTTCCTCCTTCTTCCGCTCGTCCTCCCTCGCTGGCATTCTCATTCTTCTCTTCCACCCCACGATTTTCGCCGGACGCGATAACACTGAACTTGGATCACGTCGTACGTTATCGGATCGAGAATTAACGATCGTGGCCTACATTCGCAAGAATCCCTACCCTCTCTTCCCTATTCTCCCGTCGCCTTTTATTTCTCACACGTTCGGCAAAGCACTCGTTCTCGCGCTTCGCGCGTTTACCCATCTACGTACGTCGAAACGCGTTGAAATGTGACGAACTGTGTGTCGATTCGACGAAAAGAGAGTATCGAAGACGGATTATATAAGCTCGAACGAGAGACGAACGGAGTACAGAGGGATAGTCTGAAATTCTATTTCCTCGATAGCAAGAGTTTCGCGTTTAGAAGGAATCTAGGCGAAAGCTCGAGGATAAAGGAGCAGAGGATAGAAACGGAACGTCCTCGCGCGATAACGGTTCGCTCGGTGTAGAGCATACGTTATCGAAAGGTGCTGATTCTCGAGAAGGAGCACGGCAAGAGTTCTTTCGTGGCTGGCTATCGATCGATCCTGGATTATCGACGATTGATCCGTTTACATTGGTGCTCCATTATCGTCGAACCGACTTTGGAGGGTCAGGAGCCAGGGGCAGAGGGGGAAAGCCTAGGACGCTCCGAGATGTTCCGATAGCTTTGTGCGAAGAATCGGACGTATTATGTGCTCCTATCCGCAAACTCGTAAATCTCACCGAGTGACCGATGAATTCTTAAGAGATCCCCTTTCTAACGATCCCCGCTCCTACCACTCGAGAGGGAAGCCTCCGATGGAATAAAAGAATTCGACCCGCTATAAATTTCGGCTAACGCTCGTGCGCGCGCGTGTTCGTATATACGTACACATATATTATATTTACCGACGTGCGTGCGTGCACACCCGCATCGGATAATCGCTATCGGATATATTTATTTATCGCCTCGCGTGGTCAAAATCCTTGACGAATCGAACCTTTGCGAACGAGAAGACTTTTTCGACGCGAAAGAAAAGAAAGTTTTGCCACGACTACGACGACAGCAGAGTCGATCGTATGGTCGTCTTGGCGCGATCTCCCTACGTAGCGGTACTTCTCACGGTTTACGTCGTAACGATTTGTTTACGTCGTTCGACGTTACGCGTACCACCTACCCTTTTAAGCTTCCTCGTATGCCGTATGTACGTGGATATATATATTCGATACGCGCGCGTACGTATGTAAAAATGAGAAGGGACTCGTTCGGACGAGGAACGCGAGAACGCCGGGATTATAAAATCGATCGATAGGTTTACATCGATGCTCCATTATCGCAAACGACTCGTCCCGAGGGTTCGATTCCATCTATTCGAGGATATCGAGGATGCGGCCAAAATTAACACTCTTATAGAAAGAAAAGCGTTTGCCGAAGGACGAGCGAGAGAGCGCGCTCCGAAAAGCTGGATGGAACGAGTCGGAGATAGAGAGAGAAATTTTCTCCCTATAGGGCTCGAACTTTCAAGGCTTGAATTTAACTCAAGCATTCCACCGACGAGCGGTCGATCCGGGATTACCCGTCGGTTGATCCGTTTACATCGGTGCTCCATTATCTCCGATTCGACTCGCGCGATAAGGCGAATCGAATAGCCGAGAATGGAGGAGAACGTTTGTCCGGGTTTCCGTTCTCTCTCGTCTCCTCCCACTCGGTACCCTCCACTCGTTCTCGTTCGAACGTTTAGGCCTTGCTGAAAAATCGAGCGTGCATTCGTGCCTCGTGTACGTTGACGCGACCCGAGAATGCGATTACGTGCCAGCGCAAAGGAGATTTACATATCCGACCTTCCCTACTTAATGCCTCCGACGATTGACCGAGAAGAGTTTTCCCTTCTCTTTTTCTCCCTTTTTACTCTTTAACTAAAGTCTCTAGAAATACCTTCTCTGCGATAAGGAAGCACCTTGATTTTAATTGCATTTTTTCATTTCGATAATGGATTTAACTTTAATCCTCGCATCTTTACGTTCTTTTTGTTCGGTCAAACTTTTTCCAGCTACATTAATGGACTTTGCGAATGTCTCTTTATCTATGGGTTTATACCGTTAATACGCGTATCACCCATCGTATTTCACTATTTCCCTTTTCCCTTTTATCGACTTTTACAGGATGCCGGACAAATGTAAATACGTATCTACATTTCGAATTTTAAGCCGTTTTCACGAATTCAATATCACCTAACACGGATCAACGTTACGAACCTATCCATTCGGGCACGTTCCGCGTGGCGAGAGACGGTAAGATTTTTAATTTATCTCAGGATTTTTGATTTCTCGTAGGATTTTTAATTCTTCGCAGAACTTGGCAATAACGCAAAAATCCGAGGAGTTAATGCGAACCTACGAGTAAAGAAACCGAGAACGACGAGCTTAATGTAAATGAGAAAAAAAGCAGTGCTCGTATTTACGTTGGATGGATCATGAATAGAAATTACGTTGTTACATCGTTCAAAGGTAAGCCGACGACTCCGCGGCGGCGGCGGCGGCGACGACGACGACGACGACGACGACGACGATATGAATTTCGGAGCCGATCTCGAGCGTTTCGAGAAAGGATCGTCGGTACTTCTTTTTAATCGTGATTTTTTAATTGTTCCTTTCTTCTTCTTCCTCCTCTTCTTCCTCTTCTTCTTCCTTTTCTACTTCGAGGAGTACGCGCGCACAAAAAGAGGAATGTGCTCTTGTTTTTCGAAGGAAAAAGAGGACAAAGATGCACGAACGAATGAATAGGAAGAAATTCTGAGAGAGCCGCGCGCGAGGAAAAGGAGAAGCATGGAAACGGATCGTTTGTGGTTTTCGTTTTACATAACGAGGAGGCAAAATCGCCGGTTTAATCCCGATACGGATTTACATCCGTTTGAGGAGGATATAGGACTCGCGTCTCGAGTCGCGGCGTACGACTTCAACGTCGTCGCGTTGGCGGCGGAGTTTCGTTATTTCGACGGAAGGCAGTTTCGACCGATTATTCTCCCGGAGCGAATTAAAAACAAGAAAAAAGTTCAAAGAAAATCTCTTCGCAAACGTATCGAAAAAAAAGTCAAGAATAAATACCTTATAGGAGAAAAACCATTCGATCCATCGACGGAATCGTTCGATAGAGCGAACGGCAGTAAGCATTCCACGCAAAGTGGTGGCTTTTCGGTAATATGATCTAGTTGCGACTTCAAATTATACGATCTATCGTTTGACGATTTTCTAGCGGATTTCCGAGTTTTTCGACAACCCCCGAGATAGGTCGCGGCAATTAAACGCGAATTCTAGCGAAGAGAGAGAGAGAGAGAGAGCGAGGGGAGGGGAGAGGGAGGGTAGGAAAATGGTAAACCGTTAGTTTCCAACCCGTTTCTGATCGAACGCGTAGGATTTCTGGCGGAAAATTCGATCAGACAGGTGCGAGCGTACAACGCGCGTGCACGTCCCCCGGAATGATCGAAATAAAAGGAAGGCGAGAAAAGGGAGAAATAGCGAAATAGCGAAATAGCGGAATGACGGTACGGCTCCGAAGGGCGTTGTGTGACAAAGCAAGAGAAATTGAAAAATTTCGATACATTTTTTTCTCCGTCCTGCCACGCTTATCCGTCGGGAGGTGCGCGTAGGTGCGCCATCCCCTTCTAATATATAGATGTAGACTTCTTTTTTTCGATATACGTATAGCTACGATAAGATCGATAATCGCTCGCATGGTCGATCGTTGCAGCTAAAAGTCCGCTCGATCGAGCGGTTAATCGACGCAGACGTCGTCGTCCGACTGATATTTTCCGCGCGCACGGATTCGATTCGACGAATTTTTCGAGATAAATTCGGCTAATCCCTGGCGTTCTCGTTGGAAAAGAAAAGAGGAGCAAAGATCGATTACGTCGCGCGGCCTCCCTCTCTCACGCGCGCGCACATGCGTACGCGCGATACGAAAAAGCGACGATTTAAATTCCAAATTTTCTCCCGTTTCGCTTTTCAGGACGCGCGCTTTCCACGCTCGAAAACGCACCGACACGAAAACTTGATTAGCCAAACGGACGAGGAAATAAACGCGATCTACATTCGCGAGAAGCACGGAGCTGCGTTGCCGGGCCGGAGCGGTTCTTTCGGAAAAGGGGACCGGCCGGCTGGGGCTGCTCGCGGGGGAGGGAAAGACGAACGAGAGAAAAAACGAACGAGAGAAAACCGATCCGAAAAATATCGACGCTGGCTACCAAAAGTCCTTTGACAGTCGCAGAAATATGTATTATTTGCGCGCGCCGACGCGACGACGGTGCGAGCTCGAAACTTTCCAAACGAGATTCCGAGCTTCTCCTTGTCTCTTTAATCGCGCATATTTGTCCTCTGGCAAACCATCTGCCCCGTCGTAACAAAAGTATGACCCATAAGGGATTATTTGTAGCGTACTCCCGGCTGCCGGTTAATTTGTAAACGTTGGCAGAAGTAAAAATGATCGACGACGTGCAAGGCACGGCACGTAATTTAAACGTCGCGAGCGCGCGCTCGCTCTCCTACAAATTTATGACCGTACTCGAACGATTACTCCCGTTAATGCGACGAGCTCGCTCGCCGTGATTCGTTTAACTCCTACCGTTCGATTCGCGTCTATCTGCGCGCTGCGAATCCTTTTATTTAAATTCTCTTCGTATTAAACTCCTTACCGACGATTCCTTTGTAACCCCGATTCGACGACTCGAAAATAACTCCAAGAGTAAATACAACTCCGAGAGTCGGAAGCGTCTCTATTTCGAAAAATCCCACGACTCGCGGATGCTGCTCGTGATCCTCGAGAGTTAGCTCGAAAGGTAAGACGAGACGGCGCGGCGAAACGAAGCGGTAGGCGCAGATTTCTGGGACGAATTCTCGCGCCACGACGGAAGCCGTCAGCCCGTTGCAATCTCCCGCTGGTGTCTCTTTAAACGCGTCATTTGTATGCGCGACGGCTGCATAAGAAATTCGCGCGAGTGTTTGTCTCCGTCGTTATAGCGGCAAAGTAAGAGATGCAGTCCTCCTGGAGGAAGCCGGAGATAAAGAGATAGAGATAGAGAGAGAGAGAGAGAGAGAGAGAGAGAGAGAGACGGGTGAGAAAACTTCTTGCACGTGGCTTCCTCTCTCCCCTATGCCCGCTCACGATGTACCCACCTACCACCTACCTACCTATCTATCTGTACGCCGCGATAACCAAACGCCCGAGAGAAAGAGAACACGAGCGATCACGCGGCAAGGAGGGAAAGGATAACTCGCAGATAGGGCGAGTATCTACACCTGCCGCCTACTATGCATCGGGAAGACGCCGACGCGAAGCGACGGGACGCCGAGATTAATGAAATTTCAATCCCTCGGGATCGGATACGTTCGGTATAGCGCGAGAACCTTCGAATACATTCGACTCGATACGTAGGTATTCCCGAACGATGCGTTAGGATTACCTACCTCGCCTTATATATCTACGACGAAGAGGTCGCTCGACCGACTCTTTTACCTGAAATACTCGTAGATATATTTTTCTTCGAGGCAGCGCGAGCTATTTTCAAAGGATAACGCAACGTAACCGCGTCGACCAAAATTCCAGCCGGATATCCATTTCGAATGGATATTTCTAATAAAGACCTTAAACGACTCGTCGCATACCCATCTAAATTTCCATTCCCTTGGACAACGGAATACAAAGTCTCCTATCTTTCTTCCGAATAAACAAAATTCTCTGCGGATGTTTCTAAAAAAGATTATAAAAGGGAGAACGAATTAGGGTAGCGCATAACATCGCGATAAGATATCAAAAAATTCCCTTGGATAAATTCTTAAGCCGTGCCAGGGATTTTCCACGATTTACAATTTATTTGCGCGCAGAGAGAGAGAGAGAGAGAGAGAGGAGCAAATTTCTTTGAACCAAAGATACTTATCCAACGCCTTCGCAACCATTCGGGTGTATTCGGTCGGCTAGTATGTACTCTTCCGAAGAACGTTTCTCTTTGATCCGAAAGAAGTGGAGTAAAGAAAATCAAAGAGATGGAGATCAAGAGAAAATATATTAATGGAAGTTAATACCAAAAGTCCAGAAAGAAATGACGTAGAAAATTTTCGTCCGTTGTTCCTCTCGGTGAGAGACGACGGTGAATTTTGTTGAAATATCTATATAGGTATGCCTCGAGGAAAGTCGGAGGAAATAAAAGAAAAAGAAGGAGAGTCATTATCGTGCGAAGTGAAACACCTGAACAGAGAGAAATTACCCCTAAAGAATCGAAATTGCTAGCGTACTCGCCCTTTGATTTCGTAGCTACTATCGCGTTGCTTCGTTCGCTAGCCGTAACTCCCGAGGTTGGCCTCGAGTAGTAAGTGGAGAGGGATCGGACTCGAAACTTTTCATCGTGTCAAACGCTAGTGCTTCTTTGAATCGCTTTCCAAAGCGATTTCCAACTCTTTCCTTTGAGAAAAAAGAAGGAGAAATGCGGGGAAGAAGTGTACGAGAGAGGGAAAGAGAGAGAGAGAGAGAGCGGTTAGATGGGGCGATAAAGAAGTGGGTGGAAAGAAAAAGAGGAGGGAGGGTGCGAGGGAATAGAGGCTAGCTCCGGTTCACTGTACATTTTACGTGCGAATGAACTTGGTTTGTACGCGTAACCGGACACACGTATGCTATGGAGAGAGTACGCGCTCGCGCAGACACGCACACATACACGGGCGAGCTCACGTTCGCGACGTCCTGTGTGACAGGGTGAACGAGCAAATTCGAGCATTCCAAGCTCGTCTATGCTTGTGCAAGCTGCGAGAGAGAAGACAAAGGCAGGGACGTATCGTTGAGAGCTCGCGTCGCATACCCAATTTTCCTTTCGCTTTTCCATTTTTATCTTCGCACTTCGATCGAGTTTAACTTTGTCTTTCGTTTTGCTACGCCTAAGAAAGGATCGCAAAACCGAACCGAGGATCGATTCAGGCTATTTATTTTATCACCGTCGTTGAGAACGTTCTTCTCAAATTTTCCGAGTTTACGTCGTACTGTTAAATTTCGATCGAGTCACGTGGATTCGTCGTAAATAGGATCGAGAAGTTGCGAGAAGAAGTTGCGAGAGAAAAGTAGAATCCTACAGGCGACTCGCGCGTATCGGGTATCTACGGCCCTGAACGGTCGAACGATGAAAGCAAGGATGGGGCGACGGAAGCGAAGAGCCAGATAGAGAGAGAGTCGAGAGAGAGAGAGAGAGAGAGAGAGAGAGAGAGAGGGAGGGAGGGAGGGAGGGAGAGAGAGAGGGAGAAAGAGAAAGAGAGGAAATCTGCTGGAATATACGAGCGACGCGACGTTAAAGGAGAAGTAGGAGAGTAAGCAACCCCTCTCGTTGACGCGCAACGTTGCGATTAGACTCTTCCGAGCGACGATGATGCGTGAGAATGAGCGAGATGCGAATAGAGAGGGTGCCCAGCGTGCAAACAAAGAAGGCTTCCAAGCAAAAAAGTCACGTTTCATCACCTTTGACGAAACATCTCGACACCGAGAACACGAATATGTCGTTAGTAAATTCGTCGTCGAAACTCGGAGGATCAATTTCCTTGATTGTATTTCTAAAGCACTTACCAAAGTGTGTACGATGATCGTTAAAGGAGAAAACGAAAGAGTTTCAAAGGAGTGCGCTCTCTTCTCTCTCTCCCTCTCCTCCTTTCTTTGTGTTCAACGGTAAAATTTGAGCTCAAAGCTTGGCTCGCTTGACCATCGATCACGCGCACGCTCGGCCGTTCTCTACTCTCTATACTCTGTCTCCTCTCCCCCTCCCCCCACTCGCTCTCGCTCTCTACTCCTGCTACTATATTCTCGCTACTTTTCTCTTTGTTACCTCCAAGGAAAAGTTTGAGCGAAACTTTTTAACCGTCCCGAGATTTCAAAGTTGTAGGACAAGAAGACTTGGTCTGGCAAACGACTCGGTACTCAAACGCAAAAGTGCGAAGTAACGGTCGAACGTGAATATCGGCGTGTTTTTTTGCGGAGCTGCGAGCTCGAACACCACGCTCCGTTTCGTTCCCGGTATATTATGGTTTTTCTTCTATTATCGAAACTAGCAAAAGATTTGCCGAGATGAAGTTTTGGAACGAAGCGTGCCGATAGCCAGCAACGACTACCGATTCGTTCACCGCAGTTTCTTTAGATCCCGGAGACACTCGAAATTTACTTTTGCCTTTCCTTTGTCCATTCGAGTTGCAGGCTTCGATTCTCCTTCGAGGATTACCGATTTAATCGATCGCTTTAGAAATAGCGATTTTCGATCGGTGAAGGAAAGATGGATAAAACGAGATGTACCTTTTCGTTATCAGAATTACCGCGTAATTGAATTTTGTTGGGACGTAGTTTAAAAGAAGAAGAGACAAAGTTTTGCGCGTGACTCGTTCATGATTTTGCCAAGAATATTATTTTTACCTCGAGAGCGCGGAGAAAAAAGCGAAGCTAGGAACAAAAAGAAGAAGGAGAAAAAGGAGGAGGAGGAGAGAGGGAAACAAGCACCGTTACCTCTTACTCGGAACTAAGAAAGACCTTAAGCGGGAAAAGAGCAGAGTGTAGGAGGACGAAGAAAAGATACGGAGCGTCGTTTGATCCGATCGGAACGATACCCACGAAGCTTGCTGACGCGATCGGTTCTAAAACGCTCGATTGGCTCTAAACAATCAGCTTTTCTTTCCTCCCGATCCTTCTCGAAGCAAGAGAGCGCACTCGACGCGATACGAGCCTCCTTAGCGACGAGTCAAGAATTTGCTTTCGAAATCGTTATTAAAATTGGTCTGTCGTTTTTCGAAAAAGGAAAGTAAAGAAAAGAGGACGAGGAGAAGAAGGATTATTCGCTCGCTACGCGACGAACCATCCAAATTTTCGAGAGCAGTCGAGTCGAAAGGAAGATATTTCCTTCTTCGCTCTCGAGAAACGTCCGTCTCCCGATAATTGCCAGCTTTTTCTAGCGGCCGGAGGAAAACAATTGACGCTAATTATCATGACGACGGCAAGTAACATCTAATTACCGACGTCGGCTTCTCGCCTCGCCGTGGCCCCACCTCTCTCCGGCACTTACTCTTCTTCTTCCTACTTCTCCGGACGCCTACTCTCTCTTTCTCAACGGACGACCAGCTCTTTGTGTCTTTTTCTCGGACCGAGAGATGATTTATCGAACGCTCGAGCTGCGCGCGGCTGAACAACGTCGTTTTTTCGTTGTCTACGAGAGAAACGAAACTGGACGAAGATAAGAGCCGTAGCCGTAGCCATAGTCGTGGACGTCCTCGACTCTGCACTCGCTTTTCTTTCGCGTTAATTTCTTCCATCCCTTCTCCCCTCCCCCCCCTCTCTCTCTCCCGCCCCCTCCACGCTGTGTCCTTAAACCAAAGAAAGGTCTGTTCGAAATTGTTTCGCCACATTTTTTCGACCCTCCGCACGTCACCGTTCCTCTTTCATTTATTTTCTCCTCGCGAGAGCTCTCTTTCTTCGATCAAAAGGAAGTGCGCGCACGCGCTTGCATTATGTACGTGTGTTCGCGCATGAGGAAAAGAAAGGAAGCGAGAAAAGTTGATAGAGCCGAGACCAAGAATGAGCGCTCTCTCGAGGCGGCCCTTTGTACGATGGAATTCAGAGAACACGGACTCGAGTAATTCGCGCTCGTTTAACGTGAAATTTGAGAAAAATAGTAGACGGAGGAGAAGGACAAAAAGAGGAAAGAAGCTTTACATTTTTCTCCCTCGAAACAAAATAGACGAGGAGCGCGAGAGGGATGGGACCATTAAGGTCTCCGTAGGATGACCCTTAAGGATGCAACAACCATTAAGATCTTAAAATCGATCCAAGCGCATCGAGACAGGGATAATCCCAGATTTACAAGCGAACGCGTAGCTATCAGCCGCTGTTTCGTCTTAACGAACGACTCCGTTTCGGAGGGAGCAAGGGAGATAACGGGAGAGAACGATCGTTCGGAGTCGTACGTCGGAGGCAACGAAAAAGAGAAAAGAGCTATGCGTCGAGCACTCGCGCGCGGAACAATAGCGCGGAGCTCTTTTCGAAAAATAATCGCAAATACGGATGAGAGCTGATGCGGAATTAGCGAGTAGTCGAATGGGATAGGAAACAACGAACGGACAACGAACGGACAGCGAACGAACAACGAATGGACAACGAACGGACGTGGAGGAGGAAGATGAGTGGATAAAGTGTGGGTTGCTCGACGTAATTAATTAAAACGCGAATCACTTTGTCGGCGGATATCCTATGGGCGTTCGTCGTGCGCGATACGTACGTTGAAACGATTATTGCGACCGAATGAAATACAATATTCTTCGTTCGACATCGATTAACCGATACTGCCCGTCCTTCCGCATAGAAACGTCCTCCTCACCCCCCGGCCTCTCGCCTTTCCGACGAATTATTCGCGCTGTATTATTTTATCAAGTTGGAAAATCGCATTAGAACGTCTCGAGCACGTTACCCTTCTGCGTCGAGCGTCCTTTGTGCGACGACCGGCTTCCGGTGGTGTCCTTCATAAAGGAGGCGCCGAAGCGAACGCGCTGTAATTTACAGTCGCTAAGAGGAGGTTTATAACGTTGTCTCGGGAAAACTGGAAATAGAAAGGGTCGATTAAGGGACGACGATGGGAGGGAGAAAGAGTTTAAAACGATCTTAATCATGCATGTAGGTACATAGGACGCGGTGAAAGGTGTTGGTACACAGGGCGGAGGGGTGAGCGGAGGGATGGGCAGAGAGAGAGAGAGAGAGAGAGAGAGAGAGAGAGAGAGAGAGAGAGATGCACTCGGGAGGTTCGGGACGAACGAGGAGAAACGGAGAATTGGATATCGGCGAGGGAAGGACGGGTATCAATTAATTTTTTCAAAGCGCGATCGATGCAGTCGTCCTATGTGTCACCGAATGCATAAATGTATGAGTGGTGTAGACTCGCTTCGGCAACGCCACGTCGACTTTAAAGAGCAATATGTCTCCTCCGTAGAAGGAGTACGATTCGTCGCAGTGGTATCGATGGAAAGGGGGACTACTCTTTGGTTCGGAGGACGCGGGGGGAGGGGGACGAGAGCTTGGAAACAAGGTGGATCTCTCGGCGCTGGTGCAATGAAAATTTCAAGGAGAGGGCTCTTGGAAAGCTTCGCTCTCGATGAGTACCGTCGACCGCGGTCGTTCCTAGCGCGACGAGTACGACGACGAATACGACGATACATCCCGGACTTTTTCTCTATTTTCCATCTCGAACACGTTCCTAACCTATCCTATTATGTCTAAGAAAAGCGACAAAAGGGAGACCGAGAGAGGGAGAATTTTGCAGCAATAGCAGTTTCGACAATAATGGATCGCAGCTTGAAAAATAATGGCGCGAGCAATAGGAGCTCCGTGCCGATAATGCGATCAATCGTAAGAATAAATTGCCAGGGTACGAAATAAGGGGCTTGCAACGAACGGAATATATAGTTTGATAAATAGAAATTTAATAAGGGCGGGGGATCGAACGGTGTCGCGGGTACGTTATTTTTCTTGACTTTTACACTGCCGAATACGAATCTCGTGACTCTAACGATCGACGAAAGGAGATCGACGAGGAAGAGGAGAAAGATAACGTCGGTGAGAAGGGAGACCATTAGGAAATATAGGCTCGTTAGGAAAATAAGAGAGACGGAAAGGCAGGAGAGTATCGCGCATCGTAGCTCTACCCTATCTTCCCGCTATACATCGATTCTTTCTTTCCTTTCTCTGGAAACGTCATTCCTATTTTCTTTGCTAGTTGATCTAATAACGCAGCCAAAGGGAGACGACGGAAGGAAGAAGAGAAATGTAACTCGGCGAACGTCTCTTCGGCGTACGTTCGTCGTTGCGTCGCGAAACGCCATTTAATTGGTATTACGAGCGGCACTCACGGAGGGTAGAGCCCGCTAACAAATGGTATTATCGACGTTGAAACTCGTGTACTTTTCCATGCGTCCATAGGTTTAGACCCGCCGTTCCTGGCCCATCGAATATAATTTCGCGAATTAATTCGCCTTAAAGATTACCGACGGGTTTTACTTACGAAGCTCCTTTATCCGCTTGTAAGCTCTCGTATTCGAGGACTCGTAACTCCGTTAAAATACGTAAATATTATACTTTTCTATACCTACGGGCAATTTCGCGCTTTCGAATACCTTCGCCGTTCGTTTTCCTTCCCTTCCTTCCTTTCGCTCCTTTCGCTCTCGCGCGAGACGCCACGGATCTTTATTTTCGAGTATGTGCTAGCCCGCTCGCGAGTACGAGTATATATTTTATCGCGACGTCGGAAGTATCTTTGCTTATTCGAACGCGGTAAAACGGTTTCTCTCCGTAGACCGGTAGCGCGGATCGACGTTCGAGAAAAATTCTCGGTAAGCGCGGACGGCCGCTACGGAGGACTCCGTTAGAAAATATCGGACATTATCTACGTGCGACGAATAAAGAAGAATGACCGGTGGAATAGAGGAAGGAACAATAGTCGCGCGCAAACAAAGCTTCGAACGGAGGAAGCGTAACGTTGAAAAAGAAAAAAAAGAAACCACGGCGCGAAAGAGCAAACTAAATAAATCGTGGAAACGATCGGTGAGACGAAACGTCGAAATGGTATTCGCGGTTATTATTACAAAGCGACGATCATCTCCCTCTTTTTTACTTTTATTTTCGCCTCTTCTACCGTGGGTCAAATCTAACGTATCGGTGAACGTTAATAGCGTGTATATAAAAAATGAGATGCGGGACGTGCCGGGAAAATCTCATTAAGCTATCGACCTATCGCGAGCAGCGCCATCAAATTGAGATTGCAAAGCGCCCAAAATTCTATTCCATTTCGTTAATGGAACTTGATTGGTCTCATGCCCAATTATGAATGATTGTCATGCCAAACGCGTAACGACGCGCGATGCTTTCGATATTTTTACGCTTCCTCCTCTTCCTCGTCGTTCTCTCGAAGGTCGGTTAGATGCCGGTTTAATTTCGATAAACGGTAAAATCTGTACGATTTAACGTCGAACGAATTTCCGATTCGTTACTTCCTTTCGATGAGCGAAGAATTTAAAACGAGGTAAGCGTTCTTATCCAGAAAAAACACTTTCACCTGCGAATACATCTCTCGCGCTAAGTTTTTCCAAACGCTGCCGCTACGCGTATGCAAAATAAAAGTACTCGAATGACGGAAGACGAGAAACGTTGGGCGATATCCGAGTGGATCGACTTAAGCGGATTAACCGAGAGAGGTCGGAAAGTATATGAGAAGAATCGTGTAGAGAGAGAGAGAGAGAGAGAGAGAGAGAGAGAGAGAGAGAGCGAGAGATTCGAAGGGAAAAGAGTAAAGAAAAAGTAGGCCGCGTAAAACTGGAACACCGATTGTTGCTATTCTTTCCTTTGCGCTTTATACCCTTTCTCTCTTTCTCCCGTATAAAATAAAAGAAAAAAAAAAAAACAAATACATAGATCCGAGAGGCGGCCAGTTACGAATCCTCGACCCTTCGCACCCTTTAGATTCAAAGCGTTAACCCGAGTTAAGCGTTATATTAACCTTCGACGAGCCGAGGGAACTTAACTTTAAGAGCTTTAGCGTGCCATCGGAAAAATATGGAAACGAGCCGGCTGTTCTTTTCGATTCGTTCTGTTTTTCGCGGAGTCGCGGGCGCGCGAGAGAGAGAGAGAGAGAAGGGGGAAGGAGGGGGTGGGGGTGGGGGCAGAGAAAAGATTCGATGAAAAAGGAACGCAGTCAAGGGTGCGTTCGTCCGTAAAAGATTGTCGTTTTCTACGATGATATTTGTCGCCGCGGAAGACTTTGAAACTTTATTCTTCCTCTTTTCTCACTCCAGGCCTCTCCATTCATGTAAGAGAGAAAGAACGAAAGAGAGTGAGAAATAGAGCGAACCGATTCGACGGTAGGTGTCGAGTAAAAGGATAAAACCTCGGGATACTTGCTTCTTCTCTCTTCTCTCTCTCCTTTCTCTTCTTCTAGGAAACGCGATGGAATTGAAAGAGCCGCATGTCTCTACAGCACTTTACTCGCACTCGCTTCAAGCTCCATATTTACCATAAATTTATCTTTTAGGCATCGTCGATCCAATTTTTCCAAAGTAGAACGAGCGAACGAGCGGGAGAGAGGGAGAGAGAAATTTGTTTCGACGCGCATAAGATAGAACCGCGCCTCGTTAAATTTCATTCCGTCCAACCGTCCGTCGTTCCGTTACGTTTAACCATAGGTGAATAAAAGTGGCGTTATTATTTTCACTTTATCGGAGTGTACGACGGAGAGTGGCGGCGAGAGAGCGAGCGACGGACGGAAGGTGCCTTTAAGCTGTCCGACATCCCGTTCAACGTGGATACCGGCACGTGGCACGCGTCACGAGCACCTACGAGCGAAAAGAAAGGCAAAGACGAAGCGAGGTAGAACCTTTCTCTATGTTCCGCGTCTTCATAAATTTAAAGACGCGTCAAATATAAAATGTAACGATTTCGGAAATTTATTCCTTTCGATGGCACGTGCTCCCTCGGGTTTCCGCGATATTACATCTGCCAGTGATATTTATCGAGAGTCGGTTTTCTATTTACGTACAACGAAATAAACGAGCTCCTCCCTCTCTCCCTACCTCCGTCCTTTTTCTTTCATCAAATGGATACTGCGCTGGGTGCAAACTTTACCGGTCATCTTCTTACGGCAAATCGTTGCTAAAGTTCTTTCCCTGTCCAAAGTATAAAATAAGTACTTTGTTCTTGCGATCCCCGCTGCAGTCATTCCGTAGCGTAAATATAAGCAGCTTTTTCATTTTCAAGCGTTATAAATATTTCATCGAATTTTTTGTTTCGTAAGAGAGGTGGATAAACTTATAAAATATTAGAAAAGCGGGCCAAGAGATAAACGTGCACGCGCGCGTGCGAGATAAAGCAGGCCGTTGTGAAAAATGTTAAAACGACCGAAAGATCTCTCTTACGAGTAGGATTCCCTTGGAAATAGATATTTTCTTTTTTTCTAGTTCTCTCGGAGCGAGTTCGAATAACGCGGCTGGCTAATAGTCGCGGCATCGAAGCTCATTCTTTAGCGTTTATTCTCGTATAAAAAAGTCCCGTGGCACCTCGGCTCTCGAGTCAGCCCTCAAAGATTATAGAATACGTCGTTTCGGTCGAAAATTATAGAATACGTCGGCCGGAGAAAGGAAGACGCGACCTCGTCGAAAAGTTTAGACGATTTAGGAGAGAGAAAAAATGTAAACGACCGAATTGCCCGCCCGCCCGTTTCAAATCCCTCTCATATTTGTAGATAAGAAATGAGCTATTCTCTCATTTTTCTTTCTCGGTCGTCGTTAAGGACGGAAAGATTAGCATCGGTCCGTAAGTATCGCACGTACGATCGAGCCGTAGATCTTGTACGTTGCTTACGGTTATCGCTTTACCCAGCCGAGCACAGGTAGGCGTGTACCGTCGCACCCTCTTCGCTCTTATGAATAATGCCTAGGATATATCTCCGTCGTGGAACGTAGGAAGCTCGCGTTAACTTTGATATTTTTCCCAAACACGAATTTATCACGAAGCATAAAAGGACAGCGAGCTATCCCTTTGAATAACGCAAAACTCGAGTTCGACTCGTGTCCGAGTTAACGCGCGAGCCGTCCAACTGGCGAACGGCCAGATCTTCTTTTTCTCTCACGTCCATGCTTCGTCGTTTATCGAACGATTAACGAACTCGTCCTTACGGAGGTAAGGCACGAGGTGCGTGGCTCTCCTATCCGAGGACCTCGTTCCTTCGAAGGAACGAAAATACAGAGCGAAGATATGGACCGTAGAGCGTTGAATCGAGTTACGGTATAATATCCCTGATATCGGGGAACGCCTGTATCTACAAATTTCTTCCTTCGAAAAAAGAGTGGCCGGTTCTCTCTCCTTCGTATCCGCCAAACTCACGACCTATGAATATCCGACTACCTTCTAATACGATTTTTCCTTGCCTCTTCTCCGATCCCCATTACTCCCGTTTACTCTCGTTTACCGATTCCTCCTTCCTCGTCTTTCTCTCTTCTTTTCTTTTTTTCAAAAAGTTCCTCTATCGGGATCTAGTAATAGAACAGCGTCATCGATTCGATGCAAATTTTGCAAGAACGGAGAAAACGAGTCTCCGTGATAACGCGCGGAACGTAATACTCGCGATAATTACGACGTACATTCAATTTCTTGGAACTTCATCGTTCTCGTAGTCGGCTTCGTTCGCGAGATTATTGCACGCGTTGATCGGTGTTACACGAGATTGCTCTGGAATATTTTCTGATTAACTCTTGTCCGGTCTCGTTTCTCCGTCACGACGCGCGATACACCGATACCGACGAGAGCAAGAAGAGCGATGAAAAAAGAAGACTCGAGAGGCAAAAGAGTTGATCTTCGAAAAAAGAATTAAAATACGAATCAAATGGAGAAAAAAGGAAAGAATCGATTCGAGAAGCCAAGTAAAAAAAGAGAGATGGAATGCTTTGTAAGAGTCACCCGATAGTATCTTTTTTTATTCTCTTCGAAAAACAATCTAGCAACCTGTCTTCTCTTTCTCTCTCTCTCCCTTTTCCTCTCGTAGGAAGTGCATGCGTGACAAAGACATATCTACTCGAAATCGGTCGGCTTTAACGCGGAAACGCGAAATAAACGAGCCTGTAAAAATCTGAATCCAAAAAAGAAATACATGAAAGGTGGATGAGCTAGGAGAGCAGCACGAGCTTTCATATCGCTCTTTGCGTTAAATTGCATTCCTACGGACGACGACTTGACTGACGTTGCCAAAGGTATTCAACCGCGAGTCACCCGAGTATTTACTTTTAATATGAGAAACAATGTCTCTCGAATTTTCGCTAATAAAAGCGTACTCTTTCGACCGGATCAAGCACGAACGTCCTTGGAGTTTTCGATAAACGAGGAAAGATGTCGAAGAAGAGGGGGAGAAAGCTTTGTTTCGCCGGGCGCGTGTAAGAAGTTGCTCGGAGGCGCGTTACGCGAGGAAAACCATAGAGGTCGAGTATGAAGAGGAAGAAAGATACGGGGAAGAGAAAGAGAGAGAGAGAGAGAGAGAACAAGGGTCGTTCGTCGCGTTCAATACGCATGCGAGGTAAAGCGTGTGCGCGGGCGCGTACAACGCGGGAGGCCACTTTTCGATCGACGTAGCTCGCCACGACGACGACGACGACGACGACGTCGACGACGACGACGACGACGACGACGACGACGACAACGACAACGACGACGACGACGACGACGACGACGACGACGACGTCGACGACGACGACGACGACGACGACAAATACGACGAGAAAGAGAACGACGTGGACGTCGAGGAGCAAGAACAAGAACAAGAAGAAGAAGAAGAAGGCGAGAAGGAAGAGGTGGAAGAGAAGAAGAAAAGGAAGGGGAAGGAGAAGAAAGAGGATCCACGAGGAGAACGCTGCTGATACTGCGGCCGGCGCCAGTGGCGTTAGTAGGGGTGCTGCTACCGGCGGTAGTGGTGGTGGTGGTAGTGGCGGTTAAACCGTTGGTGGGGGTGGCGGCGGCAGGTGAGCGCATCGCGGTGTGCGCCGTGCACACGACTCCGTTCGCTTCTGACAATACGCTCTCGCGAAGCGTGTACGTGCGCAGGAGAGTATACGTGTGTGTGCTTCGAGGGAGAGAGAGAGGGAGACAAGGAAATCTCGCCGACGGCGAGTGGCGCGCATTACGTCGTTGTCGTTCGAGTACCGCTACGTTTTCGCTCCATCGCTCGGCGGCTGCGTGCGAAAGAAAAGAGAGAAAGATAAATACAGCGGACGAAACTTGCGTGCGTAGAAAAGAAATTCGAGCGATCGGCTCTTTGGGAGGGAGGGAGGAGGGAAAGGGTCGAGAGAGAGAGAGAGAGAGAGAGAGAGAGAGAGAGAGGAGGGAGAGGGAGAGGATAACAGTGCGTATCGTGCGTGTGTTTTTCGTTTCTCGAGAGAGCCGAGAGCAAAGAGAAAACGTGTCTAGGTCGGTGAAACGGGGAAGAATAAAGAAACTTCGGCGTGTTCGCGAGTTGTTTCTTCGTTCTCCTTTGGAGAAAGTGTCTCCCGTGAAAAGTTTTGTCTACCGCGAAATGAACGAAAGGTGCGCGCTGCTTAACGGAGGTGATGGTGATTTCGTTTGAAAGGAAAAACTAGAACGAGAATGTGCGGTGGAATCTCGTTTCACGATTACGATCGGTTGCTATGATCGAGCCGCGAAAGGTTAACGTCGAACGATCATGGTTTACCCGAGGCTGCACGTCGGGAGGAGTCTACGATCGAACGCAAACACGAGATACCTCAACGTCCTGATCGTGCCGCTCTTCCCGCTCTGGATTATAGGCGCGTTCTGCGTCAAAGACAGTAAGTGGATCCTCGTATCGTATCGAAACAAGATTTTCCTTTTCTCTTTTGTCATTGGATTTTCGGCAAAGTGCCCCGAGTAGTAAATTGGTTCCTAACGCACCATCGAGCTTGACTCCGCCGTAAAAGGGTCCGTCCCTAATCCCTATCGCTTTCCCGCGAGAGAAGCGCGAAATACACAGGTGGATACGGTATAGAGTCTGGTGCGTCGGATAGTAATATTTTAACACCCACGGATCAAAGCCATCTCGCTCGTCTTTGACGGAGGTGTCAACGGACGCTTTCGAAGCTAACCGACGGTAGAAGCGCGTTTACATCGATGAAACGTCCTTCTAATCGCCTCCTTTGCCGACATACCTCCACGCCGACTATGTCGTTAGGTTCCCTAACACTATTCTCTATGGAAAATCATCTCCTTCCCCTCCAAACGGATCACCGAGACACGCGTTACCGTTCTTATTTATTAACGAAATGGCTCGTCGCAAAGGGAGCGATTTCTCTTCCTCTCTTTTCCTTCTTTTACCTTCTTTGCGCCAGACGATTTTAAATCATCGGCGGAACGAGGAAAAAGAGTCTCGGCCACGATGTAAGAAAGCCGTGGAAATAAATGCGCGATCGTTCATCCTTGTCGACTACGACGAGACCGACTTGATGTATAAAAGATAGTCGGCGCTCGGTTCCGAGATAAAAAGATCGTATGCGACGACGAGGACGCGTCGGTCGACGCGTAAAAGCGCCCTTTCTACGCGAAACTCGGCCGGGAGTCTGTAATTTGTTGACGAAATTGCATAGACCGGAATATGGTCAACGGTGCTCTCTAATCTCCCAGGAACTGCATTAGCTCGACCAGCAAATCGATAGCAAATAGATCCAGAGAGAGAGAGAGAGAGAAGACGCGATCCGGAACGACACTGGAGAAGTTTATTAAGCAGGCGTTACAACGGGAATTAACATTTTTTCCGATATCTTTGGATCAACGCCTCGGATTACTAATAACGTTCTTTAACGAGGAAACGTTAGTGCCTCTTTAGACGCCAGTCGAAAAGCGGAAAAGGAAAATTCTCGCGCTCTACTAAAATTACGAAGATAATATTCGTTTCGGTCCGAGGCTTAATGGCTCTTACACGTCGATGAAAATCTTAACGAACTTCCACCGTCGTTAGGATCGAGCGAAAAATTCGTTCCAAGTGGATTACGCCGAAAGATTATGGCGGGACAGACAGGCCTTCTTTGATTTTACTCTCGCGTAGAAACGCGGCGAAGAATGGAATAAGAGCGAGAGACATCGAGAGCAAATAAAACGCAAAGGCTTCGAGAAACATTTATCGGCCGAAATATACGGGTGGTAAATGTTTCTCCAAACTTACCCGGGTTCTCGTCTCGCTACATTTTAATAACCTTCGAAAAGTATCTTTACGAGTAAACTTTTTAAAAGGCTTAGAACTAGAGTTCGAGTTCCTAAATTCTTTTGAAAGTCGTCGAAGCTCTTGTCCCGAACTTGAAATCGAAGGAGAATGGAAAATACTCGGCAAGATCGCAAAGCGGCGGCAAGTTCTTCCTTTCGAACGAAACTGCACGAATGCTTCTTTAAAACGACGATATCGATCTCTTCTCCTCCAAGACTTTTTCTTGGAGTCTTAAAAAATAATTTTCTCGGTTTGTTCTCGCTTACAAACCTCGTTACAAATCCCGTTCCGCTGTATCAGAAAATAAGAGAGACAGAGAGAGAGAGAAATCTATCGAGCCGATAACAAAATTGCCTGGCAAAAAAGGAAGCGGCGGAGCGCTTTGATCGAATTAAGAAAGTTGGCAAAGTTATCGAGGTAAGAGCGCTCGCGAACAATAGCGCAATTTTATTAAACAATCTAGCCGTAAGAAAAACTTGCTTCCAATCTCGAGGATGGCGGCCTGCTCAAGAAGCGATAATTCATTTGAGGCAGTCGGCGGATAGAGACGCGCGGAGAAGATCGACGAGATTAGACGGTCGGTTTATCAGCGTGAAACTTGCCGGATCTCGGGAGATCGTTCCTTCGACAAACAGATTCCAATCTAACGAACCCATCCGTCCGTCCATCCATCCATCCATCCGTCCGTCCGTCCGTCCGTCCGAACGAACGAACGATCGAACGAACGAACGAACTACTCGAGGTCCCTGTGCCTATCAAAGCGAAGTCTCGCGCGACTCTCCGAGTAAATCGAGTACGGTGCGTCCGAGGAACGAGCCCTGTAACGCTCGAACGATCGATCGATCGATCGACGCGATCGTTTCATCGGCCGTTGGGTCGCGATACTTTCAATCCCCGATTCATGGAATTTTAAAAGCCGCTATCACGGCTCGTCGCGAAGAGAGTAGACGCGAAAAGGTAGATATCGGGTTCGACGCGTTTCCAAAGTCATCTCCGAGACAAAGTTCGATCGATCGAAGGCGGATACGCGCGAGCGTGCGCGAACCCACGCGACGCGATTCCTCTCCAGTTATACACGCGCACGTACAAACGTTCGGGCAAATTTCTAACGCTCGTATTATGCGTCCGAACGTCGCTCGACGCGTTCGCAACACGCAAGACAAGTTCGATTGATTTTTGAAAGTCGTTTAAGCGTCGCACCGAGTCTTCGCGCTTATTACCATTTTTCCTACGGAGAATTCGAGCACGTTCACTTTTTTCCCCTTTACGGCATGCTTATTCCTTGCAATTATACGAGGCTACGTTTTAATCGGCAATTTCGAAATTCATTCCCCTTTCTTTCTAATTCTACGCGATACTCGCGGCGTTGTACCGTGCGACCGTTTCATTAACATGCTAATTTATGCGAGCGCGCCGCCGCTTCCCGTTTCCCGTACCTTCCACACTCGTCCGCTTATTCCCCGACAACCGAATTTCTATTATATAGTTGTATCTACCTCGTGTCGTATAACCGCACGATATCTGTTCGCTCCAATAGATTCCCATTGAGAAAATATTTTATTAGCTACCTCTATCGATTATACCATTTCATTAGCTACCTCGTCTCCGTGTCCATTGGCATCGAAATCGCGAGCGCGTGTCAGCGCGAGTCGAAGAACGACTCGTCCGCGCGAGTTTTCCGCACGCGTTCTCTCGTTCGACCCAGAGATCCTATCGGACGACCCTCCGAAGAATTTCCCTCGTCCCTCCTCGCCAGCTCTTGTCTCGCGTGGCATCTTTAAAAAAAACCTTTTAGCTAAAAGTACTATTAACCGAGAGACACGAATAAAGACTTAAATTATTACCGCGTCCACGACATCACCATTCTTAATTTAACGCGCCGAGTGCCGTCAAGCGTTGAATATTACAAGCCTGGCTGAGTTCCAAACCCTGTGGCTTTGCAGAATTAGTGCTACGTCTAACGGGGGTAGATCGCGACGATGAGGTATCCATTTTCGATGAGACAGTTGCCACCGTCGTTGCGCGTATCCACCTAAACCCGACATCGCCATTATTAGAAGATGGAGGAAAGGTAGAAATGGAAAGGAAAGAAGTGCAACGGACGGGGAGAAAGGGGGAAGTCATTGCGTTCTTATCGCTCTTTCATTCCTGCGTTCGTTCGTTCCTCGCTGCCTTCCTTCCTTCCTTCCTTCCTTCCTTCCTTCCTTCCTTGCTTCCTCCTTTCCTTTGACACGAAAAAAAAATCTCTTTACGCTTGCACGCACACCTCTCTCGTCGTTATTTCTTCGTTATTATTCGTCCGCTCCAGTTACTTAAAGGCTCGAGAGTAGTACAAGGAACGCGAACTATCTCGCGTAACAATACCACCCTCGACGCCCTACCCCTCGCCTCGATTTACTCGTTCCGATTTACCAACCTCGAGAATCCTCGCGTTCGGCCACCCTCGTTCTCTCTCGCGCGACCCATTACTCGCCTTATTTTTCCGAGTTTAACACCGTTTCTACGAGCATTATTCGTCGTTCTTATTTATCGCTCCTTACTACTTTCTATGCGATTTTACTTTTCGATCTTATTTCGATCTTACTTTGAATAAGAAAATAAATAGGAAAAAAGAAAAGGGGAAAAGGATTCGCTTATTCGTCGAGGACCCTTGGAAGGTAGGTACGAAGAACGTCCTATATAGTTTTCGTAGTTACACGCCGATAAGCGATAGGCCGATGGTAGACGTAGTGCCATTCACCGTGAAACGTCTCGAGATCTCGATCACGCAAATTGCTTCCTTCGGTTCCCCTTTCTTTCTCCATCCGCCGATAACGAGATTTCAAGATTTTCTCGGGTCAATGGCTAATAGCCGACGGAATAATTCACAATGGTCCTCTAACGAAGAACATTTCGCGAATAGACGTCGCCGCGGGGGGAATTCTATCGACGATGAGACCCTCTAAGCGTTATTGTACGCGGCGTTAATCCGGAACGGTCGTTCGCGAATCTCGTACTCGTTACGGCCCTTTTAAGGGCGAGAGAGAGGGTGGGAGGGAGGATACAACGCCCTACTTATTTCCATCGCGAAACTCGCTTCGGCAAGCGCTTCTCCGACGTTTCACGATGCTCCGCGCGTTCCTCCATCGGCCAAGTTTACCTATATCTCGCGCGCAACCAACAACCGAACGAGATATTCCCTCCTCCAGCGTGCCTTGGGAAGAAGAAAAGCTCGATGGAGGACAATGCGCCCAGGGCATCGATAATCTCCGGCATCGGTATTACTCTCTCAGATCTACTTGCGCCACGTACGCAACGTAATGACCCGGCCCATCAAGCGCTAATCTTGCCGATCTTCATATCCTGCAAGTACTCTTGAACTCGGGCTAAGTACGAGAGGTGCTTACTCGGCTCCTGGCGACGCTATCCACGATCGCGTTACACGTCGCAGCGACAGCCCGTACCCGCTCGACGTTAATTCTCGAGAGTCCTTTCGCGTGTCTTACAAAGAGACGGAGACACCGACGTAAATTACGTTCAAGATGGATGACGCGATTCGAACGCTATCCGAGAAGACGAAAGATGCTCCGATGTCGTCGAGGCTACTCGATCCTGCACGATTTCAAACAGGCAAATTAGAGAGAATGAAAGAGAGAACCGTGTTCGCGTTACAAACTCCTTTTTCACGAAATTCCGATAAATAATGAAAACGTGATCAGCGTAAATCGAGCCACGGAGAGACTTCCTAACGAGCGTTTCACCGCGAACTAAACTCGCGAGCTTTAATGCGCCCCAAGTGTTGGTCGACGTCGTCGCAAAAGTTAGCGCTGCGCGCGTAAGCAGTGCCAGCTAAACCGTTACCACCGTCCTCTTCCCAGAATTCCGCTCCTCCGCCAACCCTTTCGGACCTTCCGCCCCTCTCGTCCTTCGTACTCGTGGCGCGTTAACGAGCCAACCCTACTTTCGATGGAAACCGGATTACTCCACGCTCGAATGCTCCCACTCCCTTTTCTCTTTCGCGTTGTCGCGCACCGAGTTTCATTCGACGGCCGGTCGACTGGTTTTCTACGAGCGAATTTGCTCGATCGCAAAGTTGACCGCGGATTCCTACGTGGCAAAGGTCGCTGGCGAACTGTATGCGCGCGAGTATCATCGAGAAACGAAGATGGTGTTCGTTGCGCGATATCTCAAATTTATCACGAACCGCGAGTCCATCGCGTATACGGCGGAACTCCTGGCAAAGTCATTTTTTCATTCAAACGACGTATCGCGTAAAGGAAAGAAAAGAAAGTGGGAGCGAAAGACGAAGTCGAAACGTCGCTGAAACTTGGACTTTAAGCCGCGAACGCTACCTCGAGTATTTCAAAGCGAAATGCAAACTCGAGAGCAAACTACTCGGAGATCGCTCGCGCACTCCTTGCGTATTCCCGTACCCGTGGTTATTGTTCGAAGCTTATCTTTGAAACGCGGTACGACGGAATTACTAGCTGCTTTTAAGCGTCGCGAGACGCTTCGTTATTTCGAATAAAAACTGTATTAACGTCACGCGCGTCTGAGCTACCCCCGATTCGATATCAAAGCCGAGCGAAGCCTCGATACCCACTCCGTCGGAACTTTGCCAAGGCGAATGGAAACTAACACGGGATAACGAATGAACGATTTCGCCGAACGAAAGACGGGATATAATTTCTAATTTGGTGCGTCTCTCTGGTGGTGGGGGTTCGGAGAGAAAGAAAGTAATCCTTTCGTCCCACCTAGCTCTTATCTCCGGAGCCAACGGATACGAGGAATAGACGGCTTTTATCCTTCCAGCTCGTACCTTTGGCGAAATATTAGAAACCCCGGGAAAAAGTCGTACCGGTACATATTCCCGGGTAAAAAAGTACACGAGCGCGGAGTTCCTTACTCCGTAGCTAAACGCATGATTTATTTCCCTAGACGTAGCCGCGATTCACAGTGCAAATACCTTCGAGTTCCGCGCGCACCTCCTCGGTTCGCTCCGCGAAAAGGTCAAATACGATCGTAACTCAGAGGTAGGCGGGAAGCGAAAAAGGGGCAAAAGGACGTTCGCGCGCTCGACTACGCCTGCCTGCCGTTTAATGTCGCGACAACACGGACTTTAACCTATAAACGCTTCGCGAGTAAGTGCCGTTTATGTGTGCGTACTTACGACCCGTTAATGCGACGAACGTTCTATGACGGCAAAGCACGGAAACATATTCTCTCCACCCTTGACTGTTATCCACCTCGTGTCACTAGCTTTTTCCTCTCTTTACGCTAGTTTGTATCCAAAAATCCCAACTACGATTCGTTTAATTCATTTTGCGGCTCTTTTGCTCCCTCTCTCTCACCTCGAGTTAACAAAAAAATCTCCATGTTCCTGCGCGGGCGAATTTGCATGAAGCGGAAAAATAGCTAGGACGCAACTTGGAAGGATTTCGAAGAAAAATCGAAAAGATAACGAGTCGCGTCGTACAACTAATTAGGCGATTAGAACCGTCCCTCCTCAAATCCACTCTTCGAGCTCGCTGCGTCTTGGAAACTCGCATCAAACTTCGCCTTTGCGAAGAACATTAATCTTAGTTTCGAGTAACGTACCCTCGTACGTACGGTCGTCCCGTCTCGTCTTCCATCTCGGACGTTCGCCTAGCGTCAATTACGTTTTATCGCTGTAAATTCATTCCCGCGCGGAAAAGTACATATGTACGCAGATATATACGTACGTAAGAGAAAACGTGGGAGAAAATCGATTCTTCGATTCCAAAGAGTTTGCACGCGACTCGCGAGGAGAGCCTTTTATCGGAAGAGCAAACGAGACGATTTACATGCCTTTCACGAGGGATAACACGGAAGTAGGCGATGAAAGGGAAGGGTACCCAACGAGCGGGTTTCCTCGCGGCTCGTAAAAGAGTCAAGTCTGTCGCTCTACTGATTCATCGTTCCTTCGTTATCGTATGCTGCGTCAGGCGAAACTGGCTCAGCGTAATAAAAAATTCTGCGTCGCCGAAAACTATCGGAGAGACGGACAGATGGACGGACGGACGGACGGACGGACGGACGGAGAGAGAGAGAGAGAGAGAGTGGACACGGCAAGAGGAGGTCAAGCTTCGCAAGCTTGAAAAAGAAAGAAGAGAAGAAAGTGCAAGCTACGGCACCGTCGAGGACGCACTTGTGGCGTCGTAACGACGTCCTTCTCGAGCAAAAATGGGGAAAAAGGCACGTTCGGCCATATCGCCATTTAGACATTAGCCGTCTTCTTCCTCCTCTTCTCTTTCTCGTTTTAATGGAGATTATTAAATTCAGTCGTACGCCGCGGATGAGATTAAGATAGGGATGGAATAACGCGTTACAAAGATGAGCGCGCTTTTCTCCGTTTTACGGCTCTAGTCTGTACGTTGAGTTGCATCGTATCGGCCATCGGGTCTGCGTATGCTTCACGACTCCTCTCGTCGAGACTCGGTTCTCCCCTCGTCTATCAATTACAAACAACGGCACTTGTAATTCCGCTCGGTCGCAAGATCATAAACGTTTTACGGTGACGACCCGGAGTAGCCCGGATTGCACACCGGTGACCCTTTCTACGTGCACGCGTACAGTGCGGCGCGCTGCCCGCGGAGAAAAAATATTTAATAATAATCAATGCTTGCAACAAACAGCGAACGCTTCGCAAGCGCATCCATCGACCTACGTCGATCGAGATGAAAATTATTATCGATAATTACTCTGGTATCTTGAAGCAATGAAATTTATTCGCGAGAAAGAATCTAACGCGAGACAGTGACGCGTTAGCGCGCGAGTTACCTCGACGATTACGGAAGTGACGGGTTGCGGTATACGCGGCGAACCGCTCGCCGTCGCTAACAGCGCTCGGCGCAAATCGTTCTCGATGGCGAATATCGCGAATGCTTTGCAACGACGCTCGGATATGTATATGCGACCTCGCTTACGCTCTTACTCGAAAGAGCGTACTAATTTACTTTTACAAACTTTTCGAAAGAATCTTAACGAGTAGAGAATTTTCAGGGAGGAACGAAAGAAACGAAATGCGTAAACGAAGATAAACGAGTAACGAAAAGTCAAATGTCAATCGGATTTCTCTCCGTTTTCACTCGAATTTCTCCAATGGATACGAGTTGCTCTCGCTTTTACGAATACGCGCGTTGATCTTTTGATACTGTAGGACTCACCTCCATAGAACGTATTAGAACTGGTATACGTACGTGTAACCTATATGTATCGGTCGCGCGAAATCGTCCGTTTGCGCTATCCCCTTTCCCCGGTCGAGCTTTTAGCTTATTTGACTCTTTCACGGGGACACGATGACGGCAACGACGTCGATGACGACGACGGCGACGACGACGACGGGAAACGAGCGCGTAACGGTCCACGGCATATCTCTCGTGCATTCGCAAAGTACGTTAAATGGGAGAACGAGCATCCGAATCGATACGTTCCGATTCGCATTCGCTTTGGTTTTAGCATTAATTCGCATTAGGTAGTTCTACTCGGGCTCGGATGAGATCGTAATAGTTTCTCCGTAGATCGAACGACTAATATTTCTTTTGTTTTCCGCATCCAGGAATATATTTACAGATTTCTATTTGGCTCGAGATTACGTCGAACGTGTCCGTTTTTAAGCTGCGTTAATTCGTTCTTTCCTACGACGAAAGTTGTCGACATTGTCGCGTATATCGATCTCTCTCTCTCTCTCTCTCTCTCTCTCCTTCGACGACTCGAATTTCGAGGCCGCATCCGAGAGAGTCTGACCTCTTCGACGCTATCCCTAGTAGGATACATAGATGTAAAATCACACGCATACGTTCGATATGCAGTTTCGTATACGCTTCGATAGCTGCCGAACATGAGAGAGAGAGAGAGGAGAGATAGAAAAGATATTCTATCTGAGCGCGCGTTAACTCGCGATTCTCCAGCCGCAGCGGGAATGCTTGGAAATGCTCGAATATTCCAATATACGTATAGCCTACATTCGGCCATTTCTGTCGAATGGAATTGCGTGTCACGCGCGCCTCGTCGAATCAATTTCGAGCTACGGACGAAGCGTCGCTCGAAAAAACGATACTTTTTCATTTCGACTATATTTCTAGATTCGCCTCTATATCTTTCTTCCTGTCGAAGAAACGTGGAATCTATCTTTCGATTCCACGCAACTTGTGTGAAAAATTAGAAACAAATTTTCGAGAGATATCCGCTGCGATTTTCACAGAGTAAGCTTTGGAAATAAATCGGCGGTCCTTTCGATTCGCACGCAACGAACGCAACGACGAGTCTCCGACCGTACCAACTATTCTACGTAGCGTCTAAAGGACAGAGGAGAGGGGAAGAGACGCGTCGACGTTTCCAAAATATTATTCCTCGAGACTCGAGAAATTCTTGTAAAATTAAAAAAAAAATAAAAATATGTAAACTCATTTATCCCGCTCTTGCGAGTATATGTTTTTCTTTGATCCGCAAATTCCGTATAAACATTTATCGTTCCGAAGCGTTTGAGAAGAGTAGAAAGACTTGAAAAAAAAAAAAGAGGAAAAGACGCGTAATTTTCGCACGGACCATAACACGCGATATGTACCGATCGGTCGTCCTTGCTCGAAAAGACAAGAGAGATAGAAAATAAGCATATCTTTTCGAGATATTAAGCCTAAATTACATCGTCGGCTTTTTCGATCCGAACCTATCGGCGACTTAATCGAAAACCCACGTGTCTCATCGTTCTCGTCCGAGACAACCCAATTTCTCCGAGATGAACTCGGTCCCGTGTCCTGGTATCCATCATCCGAGTTTGAAGGAGACTAGGAAAAAAGAATAAAAAAAAAGAAAGAAAAGCTTCGAATGTCGATATCGGATCTACGAGGGCCTGCCTCCCACGGTTACGAGGGTGCATAAACTTTTCTCTTAAAACTATTTACCAAGAGACGGAAAGGAGATGCGGTCGATGAGGTAAGGGGACTTTCCAAGAAAGGAAGTAAGGAAGAAAAAAGGATAGAAAATGTAAAAAAAAAAGAAAGCGAAAGAAGGATCTTCGAGCTGAAATTGTATCGCTTGTGATGCATTACACCGTTATCGTTACAATAACGTCGTTATATCATATACGTTAGTATAATAAATTATCCCAAACCGAAATGATTTTGATACCGTATTTTTAATAAAATCGAAATTCTGTCGACCCTGGTAAACGTTTGACAACGAAAACTGATATTTTTCATTAGCAGAAACATCGATTCCGATGTAGTTCCGTAGTAGTTTTAGCGATACGTTTAAAACCAAAAGAGATAGATCATTAACGTAATTGTAATATTAATATCAAAGAACCGAAATTTTTATCGGTATTGCAATTTCATATCGCGAATATTAATTACGGATATCAATTATCTGTAATGTGAAAAGTAAAAATGTCAGTACTCGAATATCATTGGCCAGAGTTTTTGATCGAAAGTAAACGAAGATGGACAGCGAGAGACGGGAAGGCATCGAAATGAAACACACGATTTCACGAGAAGAGGTTATCCTCTGTGAAAGCGGATACGAGGTGGAAAGGTGGATGAAGCGCAGGGGTGGATAAGGTTGGAATAAAAAGATCATACGGAAAGAATTATGGAAATAAAGCACGGGCTTGGGAGTAGCTCGGGGCGCTTCCCGTCTTCTCCCTCCTCCCTCTCTCTCTCTCTCTCGCTGCCCCTGCAGAAAGAACTGGATGCTGCAGTTTGTATGCAAGTTGCACACAACTTGCGCGAACCGCTACGAACGTATCGACGCTTAGACGTTCGTCGTAGCCGCAACGAGTACCGTGTCAAGCGGCAACCGCCACTACTACCCGTTTACACCGCTCTTTTTATTCCTACCTTTCGTCGAACTTTGAAACTTTATAATTGCTATGCGGTTACGCTACGGGGAACATGGGTATCTACATTTTTTACCATTCGTTTATAAGGAAGAGAAACGTAAAGAGACAAGGACATTTGAGATATTCTAGTAGTTTTCGTCGAAAAAAGACCTTATTTCTTCTCGTTTCGAATCGTCGTCCATCGTCGCCGCAGTAAAATACGCTTCTCCTAATTACCTCCGTTATTTCCGTCGAAATGCCTCGACGAGGAGGATATCGTTTCGCATCTCTCGTCGCTTCGAATACGACGAAATTACGGAAATCGTCGTAAGAGAATAGAAAAAATTCCATGCAGTACCGTTCCGATCTCCTCGGCGATCTCTATTTCGGTATGTTTACCGTTCCACGTCGAGAATCCAACTACCGATTGTTTACACTTTATGAATAGCTAGCTACGCGGGACGAGGCTTTACGTACATAAACAATCCCGTGATATTATTCCATAGCTTTCCTAATGGCGTCTCTCGTAGCCGCGAAACGTTCGAATTTATCGACCACGGACGTCGTCCAAAGAGCGAAAAACGCATTTGAGAATTTCACAGAATTCTCCGCAGAATTCTCCACAAAAGCCGCACGGGTCGGCCGCACTCGTATCGGTTCCCGGTGTTTCTCAAAAGCGAAATCTCGATTCGTCGAAATATCAAGGGTCGAAGGAAACGCATCGAAGGCGGAGCGTTTTCGTGAAAAATCCAAATCGCTAGGTTAGAGAAGTCGATGGCCGACGAAAAAACGTAGCGAGTGAATAAATTATGGAAATAAAGCACGGCTCGGTGGTCAGCGATTTTCGCTCGGAAAGAAGTCGAACGATGCGCTTCCAAGCGGAGAGGAAAGCGAGAGAGAGAGAGAGAGAGAGAGAGAGAGAGAGAGAGAGAGAGAAAGCTATTGTAACCAATGCAGGCAGAGTTCGACGTAGCACAGGCATAGGCCGTGTACCTCCGCAATTAATATCGTCCGTGTTCTCTGTTCACCGCTACCACCGCGTCTATATCCACTATTTGATAACGCTCTGAATAATGGCTTTATTAAGCTTCGAAACGGAATGCGATTTATTCCAGTCGGTTTATCAATTAAATCCGTTCGATTGAAAAATACTGAATTAATTCGACGGAAAGAGACTGTCACGCGAGGAACGGAAATCGACAACCTGTAGATGTCGGCGTACCGGTAGGTGCACGCACCTCTTCCTCTTGGTGCGATTCCACGCTCGTTAAACGCATCCTGTTGACCTTTGAGATTCCCTATGTTGCGCGGAGCGCGATCGTACGATCAAAAGGGAATTTACGTCCCTACGAATTTTTCACGAGTGTCGGAAATGTTTCACGATCGTGTCGCGACGTCAAAAGGCTCTCGTTCTTTTTCCTCCTTTTTCTTTTCAACATCCTCTTACGTAATATTTAGCGTCTTAGTTCCGACGAAATTGGCTTTGCAAATCGTATTGGCATCCGGTGAGTGAAGTTATTAAAGCCTAAGTAAAATATAAGCCAAACGAGTAGAGTTGAAAACCGCGACGAGACCGACCAAAAGGTTCGGCGAAAGCCACCAACTAACTCGTCCATTAACGCGCGAATAGACTCGGACGTGGTTGTGGACGTGAACGCGAACTTACGTGCCTCAACTTCCTCATCGGTGGTTGGAAAATCAGTTCGAGAGTCGAGGACGTCTAACTCTTGAATTCAAACGGGATAAACAAAGAAGGAGAAATAAGTTTTCCTACGAATCGATAGCTCGGGCATTAGCCATCTTTTTCGTTCGGTGGTCTCCGAAACGCACGTGTTCGTTCGCAGTAAATCGAGGTTGCGCGCAAATACCAACGCTGGAAGAAGATTGAGAGAGAGAGAGAGAGAGAGAGCGGAGTCGAGCTCGTATATCACTCGAAGAACGAAGGTAAGAAGGCGTACCACTCGAGGATCAAGGGGTGGCTGCCTCCTGGCCAGCAGATACTCCGAATTCTAAATGCCACGGTAGAGCTTCGCGACGATAACCGAATCGAAAATACCTCGGAGAGGTGCGAATGGTATAGAGGGGGAAGGAGAGAGAGAGATAGGAAGAGAGAGCAGCAAATATACGATGCACATGCGGGTCTATGCATCCGGAGAAATTCAAAGTCGGGCTAACGATCTCTGAAAGCCATATTTCACGGTCCTTACTTATGTACTTTCGAAAAGTATCGAGTATCCGATCGCGCATCAGCCCTCTATAGATTTTCCCTTTAAACCATCTATCCGTTCCGCGATAATTTTTTTCTTTCGATGCTTCGCCATACGGGCCTCCGTTGTATTCGATTTTGTATCGATTTAACCTATTATTTCTCGGATGTTTCCTTACGTAACGAATTGGACGAAACGATATCAACGAGTGAAACTTTTAACCGGCGAATAAAAAGTTTCGATAAACATTGAGTTTACTTGCGTTCGGATATGAAGACGATGTTCATCGGACCGGTAAAAAGAGCTCTCGTCCGTATCTCATCCGTATTTTCCAACTTTTATTATTAGCTATTTGAAAGCTTCCTTCTAGCATCCCACGCTCATTCCCTTCCGGCCTTCTAAATGCTCCGTTTACCTGCGAGATATACCTTTTCCAAGGTGATCGTTTATACCTACCGCTTATAAATACCAAAGCGTTTCGTTCGATTTCGCTCGGTACTTCCGACGGTATAACGAGTTGTGCGTTTATGCGGCTTTAATCAGAAATCGTTATAGCGTTTTGCTCGAGTGTCGCGGTTTAACGAATAAATAAAGATAACGGTGGACGGATACGATGCGGGGAATAATAACGCGTTGCTCGATAACGCGCCTTTCATCCCCATTCAAAATGCAACGCTTTGCTTCGCCTCTTTTCTTCTTCTTTTTTTCCTTCGAATGTCGCTGGAGCAACTAAATAAGAAAAAGGCAAAAGGGAAGTGGAAGAACGATTTATTTCATCCCGAATAAATACTATCTCGTCGAGAGCCCCGAGCACGGCTTTACAGATATCAACTTTTCTCTAGGAAAGATCATCGACGTAAGGGTGATTATTTTCATATTTCATATTTGGTTAACGATTAAACTTTAGCTCGCTTATAATAAAAATGCTCGCCTCTACCTACGTTCGGTCATTTAACTTTTTCCATTACATCGAGAGAACTCAACGGCGTGCTCTACGAATCCCTTTCTCTTTTCCAACCTCTAGTAGCCTGGTGCTACTTTCCGTAACGCGCCTCTCCTTCCTTCCTTCCTGCCTTCCTTCCTTCGTTCATTTCTTTGGTCGCTATCTACACGCGTTCCTCATCCTACTTTCTTCATCCTACTTCTCGTGCTTTGCCAGAATCACTTCGAGGCTCCAATTACAGAGAAACATCGCGCGGCCGAGAACAAACAACGACGGGTGGTGGATTAAGGATTTCCCAACGGCGAGAGTAACACTCTTCGATCCTACCGCTGCTACCACTACTACCGGAGGAGTTCTCTTGTCGAATTTCGTCCGGAAAGAAAGCCGGTTATAATCGAAAATCTTCTATATCGTCCGTCTCCATCCCCTTTCGAAGGCGAGAGTAAAGCGAATCGCGATAGCGTCGATACGTTCTCGGTTACTCTCGATTATAGATCCGCTTCTAATTATCTCTGGAGCACTCAAACGATCGAACGATTCCATCGTTCGCTGTGGCGCACTCTCGATGATAATTAACGGGAAATTAGGCGATCGCGGATTTAACTCGAAGGATCGATCGAACCACCTGTGCGTACGGTGTTTCGCCGCGTCCCGTCCGACGCAAAGTTTCCGCTTTTCAAAGGTTCCTTCTTTTTTCGTCCTTTTCGTTTTGACGCCTGCGCGAGCTCCAAAGGGACGAAACGTCGTAACGCCGGGGAAGAAGACTCGTTTACGAACGCATTTTCGAGAAAATCGAGTTAATTAACCAACGCTTTTAACTCCGAGTCGGCTTTCCGCCTATCCTTCGTTTCTAAACTTTTGATTTCGTCGTCACCGTCGACTCTCATTAACCTAATTCTCCTGCTAATATTCGACGAGTACCCGCTGACATTCGACGAATCCTTATTGGTTTAATCGCTCGACCGACCAAGTCCTCAAGTCGCGTCAAAGTCAAAAATCGCTTGTTACAAGATTGAAAAAGTCGTCGTACGAAGTACCGCGACACGGCCTCGATCCTTCTCCCCGAGAGTCGAAGGAGAGTACCGTCGCGGTGCCACGTCGTCGTCTCTTCGACCGAGAGGGACGGTTTCCTTCGCGACCTCCGCGCGTCCCGAACGAGGATAAAAAGAGGAGAGACGGGGAAACGAGTTCGTTCCGACACGGTCGGACCGCTTCGTCGTCGATCGACTCCTCTCGATCTCGATTCCGGTCTATACCGATCTCGAGATAGAATCGAAAGCTACTTCGCCGCTGCTTACCACGCCATTAGTCGTTCGCTTCAACGTTTTAACGTTTTAACGTTTCAACGTTTGGCCAAATACGTGTAACGAGCGTTTACGTAAATTACCAAATGCGATAAGCGAGCGTCGCGTAAAAATCGTAAATTTTGTTTCGTAACATATATTATCTATGCGTTAATACGGTACGAACTGATAATGCGCACTAACTGTTATCATAATGACGTATGCATATGTATACGCTCCATACGTTGATCCCACTCTCCCTCGCGCCATCTCCTGCTTATACACGCGGCGGACGCATACACGTACGCGAACGGGGATACGCTTCGTCGATCGGAATATTTCCAGAGCGCGCGCGCGCGACGAATCGCGAACGAGGAGCGCTCGATGCCATCCGAGGAGCATAACGCGTCGCGTCGGGATCAAACGAAAGAAAGCCGTGGAAATTTCCAACGGAATCGTCCAGGTTTTTTACCACACGAAACGGATCCGTTGCTTCCTCTCGCACTTTGGTCGCGACGCCCGAAAAAAGCGAGCGCCGAACGAATTTCTCGAGAACGCCCGAGGATATTTCGTCGATGGCATTTGCACGAGCGAATCGCGTTGCGAGTTCGCGTATCGCACGTACGCCAAAGCGTTTTCGATTATTCCGAACGACGCGACGCCCAAAAATTCTACTTCCGAAGCGTCGATTCGTCGGTGAATTCGTTAGCACGAAATAGAACCGAGAGAGTCCGTTTTCTCTCTCGTTCCTCTTCGTCCCTCCCCCTTCCTTCCGTATGCATTTCGAATACCCGTCGAATACCCGTCGAAAATAGTCCGTAAAGCTTTGTTAAAGCGAATCGCTCCTCGTCCCAAGGCATTCGTTACGCTCTCGTCGCTTCGGGACGATCCAGCGAGATGCGGGATACCGGGAAGATCGCGAACGCGAGTCAAAGGTCATCGGCCCGTCGTTGCAACGTAAACGGTGGAGCGACGTAGCGCCGACGCGAGGACTCGGCGGAACGTAGCGAAAGATGGTGGATAAAGTGTGGCGGCGGTGGCGGCGCCGGGGGGAGGGCTGGGTCCGTTGCAACCATCAAGCGTTATTCGCCAACGCAGCGCTCGACGAAACGACCTTTCCGCCTAATGAACAAATTCTATTAATGTCCGTATTAATATCCCTATTCCGTGACCGAATGGATTACGATCGAACTCGATTTCCACGGGATGGAATGGAAATAGGATAGAATAAGAGCGTGCACGCAATTCGATAGTTTTGCGTTATGCGCAAATGGGAAAAGTTTTGGAGGGTTCGCGAGGAAATGCAGCGTCGCGAGGAGCCATGCGCTCGACGCGGCTTTGACGGCCCTTGGATATCGATTAAAGATCGTTAAACCGAAGATCGCTTTCGTTGACGCAGGGCGATCGATTAAACCGAGTCGAGGGAACGTACGATCGAAAGCGCGTCGAAGGTCCTAACGTCGAGATAATTACGTATTGCGTTCTCTCTGTAAACGTTTGCCAATCTCCCTCTCGATAATCGCCGTTCGCGCGTAGCGACTGCGAATTCGATGAAAATCTTGATAGCGCTTAATTAATTGATTTTCCCACGCCACGTATCGGGCGAACGACGATAAGCTCCGCGCTACGAGAAGAAGCTCTACGGTGGGAGGGGGAAGGGAGGAAGGAGGGGGGAGCCGGTAAACGGCTATTAAAATTTAACGTGCCCGATAACACGCGACAACGACGAGAAATATCTCACCGGCGAACGATACGGAATGGGAACGAGAGGCGAGAGCTAAAATCGCGTTTATACTCTCGTTCGTTCGACGAGTATGCGCTTTCAGCGTGGAAACTTTGACTCGGCGGAAACTGATCCAACGCGCACCAGCGTGCGCGTATTTTTCACGACCGATTCAACGAACGACAACGCAAGAGAGGCTGTCGAGACGAAAAAGAAAGGGACATCTTCCGTGTTCGCGCACGACAAAAATATTTTTCTTCCCTTTCTTCTACATGAATTTTACATTCGCCGCACCGATCTCCCGTGTTTCTCGTTAGTTTTTCATAAAGGAAATAAAAGAGCTCATTTGTAGCGCCAGAGGAGCGCTACGAGACAAGGATCGAGGCTACTTTCGACGAATGCGAACTTGAAAGAGCCCTTTCCTTTTCGACGACGAACGCGCGCCATTTCATCCTTGCTCTCGTCTCTCTTCGAACGTTTCATCCGGCGAAAGGATACTTCGATCGTCGCGGAGTAGTCTCTCGCGGGGAAAAAAGAGAAGAAAAGAGAGAAAACGTCGGAATGAGTCGAAGAGGAAAGAGTGCGACGGCGAGAGCCTTAGTATCCCGCTTCTCTCTGTCCGTGCAAATGAATATTGCGAAATAATTATAAAATAAATACTCCTCCGCCGGCTAATTCCGGCGAGTCCGCACATTCTTTCCTTCGCGGCCAATTTATCGATACGACGAACCGAGCGGCTTTACGGGTACGAGGCGTCAAGAACACGCGCTTGATCGTTTAATCCGCGAGCGCGCCGTGGCTCGATAGGAAGGTGCCAGAGAAACGTTAGCTTTTGTTCGTTTCTTTTTTCTTCCTTTCTCCCCTCCCGTCTGCCCCGCCCTCCCAAATTAATCGACAGTACGAGGAGAGGCAAGGAATCCATTCGCGAGGAAACGAAAGTAAACAAACTTTTTGATTCGAAAATGAGAGAGATACGTTATAAAGAAATTCACAAAAAGCCGGTAAAAATGAAAAGCAAGCGTCCGAATGAAACGTAGCTCGAGAAAGTAGAAGCCGCGCGCGGAGAACGCAACGCGGAACAAAATTACACGCTATCCAGGTATTTACAATAGTTTCATTTTACGGACGCCGCCTATCGCTCACTCGGTTTAGTACTCGAGGGCGGCGAATAACGGGCACGTTGCCACGGCGAGTCCACCCCACCTTTGCTCGCCGGCACACCCGTGGTAACGCAGCGTGAGCCAGCCGCATCGAACGAGCAAAATTTTGTTGCCCGGCTTAACAATTACGCGATCAGTTACGCGATTCCTCCCGTGGGATCGGCCGTGCGGTGGACAACGAAATCCATTGGTAACTCGATCATTGATCGATTTTACGCACCGACCGTACCTACTAACGCCTTTATCCACTTTTTCTCTCTTTCTCGCTGAGAAGCGTGATTGTCGAAACACCAACGGTGTTTGGAACGAACCGATTCGTTTTTATACAACACGAACGATATCGGAGCCAAAGACGTTCGTTGCGCCTCGGACGAACGCGAGTGAAGGATAAAGGACGATGGCGACGCTTCGACGTCCGCCTCGACGTCCGATGAAACGAGATTACGAGGAAAGAACACGGTCGAGTGGCGTCGTCGTCGAGACGCGAGATTCGCTGAAATTTCGCGATCGGCCGTCGAGCGGGAAAGAGCGCGCGAAACGGGCGAATGCTGCAGCTAACCGGCGGCACATGGAAAACGAAATTTCGTATTGACTACAAGCAGCGACTAACGAGATAAGTTCATTCGCGTCGATTCGATTCGACGTTAACTGTCTCCCGATGAGTTATCGAAAGCTGCGTCTACGACGTTTCTCTCTCTCGAACAAGGAATTTATTACCGACGATAAAACTCGCGCTTTGTTTCGTCAACGAGGACATCCAATTAGCGAAATTACGATGATCGATAAACTCTGTAAACGCGGCTAAAGAAAGCACGCCGTATATCGTCGGCAGTTAGACCGAGGCAACGCAAAGATTTACGTTTCCTAGATCGCAGTCGCTCGTCGTATACACCTACGTTCCGAGCATGCACTCACGCGACAAGAAAAAAGGGATGCTAAAACGAAAGAAAGAAAACGAACTAGTTTACGAGCCTGCCTCGTGTGCGCACTTAAAGAAGTAATTTTCGAGGGGAAGACACATTGCTAATTAAAGTATAGGACAGTTCAGGACAGTTTGGTCGGCCCGGGAGCACGCTTTTCGGTAACGTCAGCGACATGTATTTAAGCCAACCAAGAAAAACGCGTTACGCTTCCGTTGTTTCTCGGTCCAATGGCTCATCTTCGCGATAGATGGTGGTTAGGTTTAATCAAAACCAAGGGGTGCGCGAGGAGGTCGAAGGGAGGGGAAGAGGAGAGACTCGATGCACAAGGGATCGAAAGTTTTGCCAGGATCTTATTCATAGAGGCTCGTACCTCGTCGACATATCCATTTGCTCGGAGAAACACCTAATCAAGATTCCAACGAGGCGCAACCAGAGTCGTTCCAGGAAGATGCGCGCGAGGCTGGAACGATAAGAAAAAGGAGGAGAATACCGCGCGCCAGAATCGTTGGTACTTGAGCCGGAGAGAGCCGCTCGAATTACGTCTCATCAGCGCGAGTAACGTGCGATATTCAAATTATCCTGCCGAGTGCCGGCACCTAATGAGAATGTATGCAAATAACGGGTACCACCTCCGACGCTGACGCCAATCGACGCGCAGCGTTGGAGCAACGGGGAGAGCGTCTACCGAACGAGAGAAAGAGCATCCTCCGGGGTTATGCCGTTCCAGATCGTCCTCGATCAACGTTTATTCGCACGATTATTCGTTCCCGCTAATTATTACGTAAGACCGCTCGCAAGAGCGAATATCGACATTGGAAATCTCGGCACGCTTAACGATTCGTTCTCCCTTTCAATTTTTCTTCGATCGTCGATTACGTACGAAACTCGAGTTTCGCAAAAGGAGCGAAGCTCGCACACGAGGCTCCAATGATGGAAACGTAGTCGGCGTCTCGAATCTCGATAGAGGAACGAAGATTCTCCCTGGCATTGTCATCGCGTAATTATTTTTATCACCGTCGCGATACGACGCACGACGGTACAAAGTAAAACTTTAGTAACGGATAATATCGACCGCGTTTACATCGCGGACTATCCGTAGGAGCGTGTACGACAAACTCGTTCGAATTAATTAATTCACCGCGCCAAACTATTTATTAACGTGCCGACGCTCTAACGAACGCGTCCGTGTACGCGAGTACGTATGCTAAATAATGAACGTCCCCTCGTAATAACTCGAATATTTTACTTTGCTACGCGCAACGTTACGACGATACCTACTTATTAGTAACTCGTAGCGCGAATTTATCGCGATCGTAGAAACAGCACGCCGCGTGGTATCCGATCGATTAGCGAGGTTGCGAAGAGGTTGCGCTCGTTCCAAGATCGAGACGAGACTCGATCCTCTTTTTATCGACCGTGCCCGTAAGTCGGACGACCGACTCGAGCAAGTTACTTAGGAAAAGAACGCCGCGCGTTATTATCGCGTTGCACCGCGATACCGATTTCGTAGAGACGAGTCGTGCTCCCCCCGTAGTTTTTCATGGAGAAATCGACTCGTTAAACCGTCTTCCATCGAATTAAACGCACGAATTTAGCTCGACTCGTTGTCCGAAGGAGCAAGCATTCGACGTCGGTTATCGCACTATTTTCGGATATGTTCCAAGCTCGGAGGAAGACGGGCGTCGACGCCGAAGGAGAATTCCTTTCTTACCAAGACGATGCCAGCGCGGACGGTTAATGCGTCCGGGATGTGCTCCGTACTCGGGGCGATTTTACTCGAACCCACGGGGACTCGTTCGGCGTTCCTTTAACCTTCTGCAGCATCGACGACGCCGAGCGACAACGACGTTCATAAATCATCGGAGAGCGCCCAAGTTGCTGCGAATAAAAACAATAGCCTTTCAATATCGCAACGTAACGGATTACTCGACGACGCAAAAACTGCGAAGCGCGAGTCTATACGGGTAAGGACTATCGGCGAGGCGAATCGACGACGATAACCGTACGGAGAGGCTCCTCGTTTTCTTCTCCTTTGCCGTTAAATTAACGAATTTAATAGCTTTGATCTCTCTACATCGCCGACGATACGTCTCTCTCGCAATGGCGTAAGCGTCGAGAGAACGTATTACGTATCTCCGGCGAACGTTAGAGTTCGATCCCTGCCGGCGAAGAGCGTTGGCGCAGAAATGGCAGAGATGCAAAAAAGGTGAGACGTGTAGCCCGGTCCATTGTACGCGCGACCTCGCTGTCCTCGCTGGAAACAAAAGTTCGACTCGCTTTTCGTCTCTCCCGGCAACGATCTATCTTGCCTCGTGCCATCGTCCTTGCTGTCCTTGCTTCGGGCTCTCTGCTTCCCCACTCCGAAATAGAAAAAAAAACGGAAGAAACGCTCGTTTCGCCTCTCGTTACTTCCCTTCGATCGAGAAAATGATCTTTCTTTCGCGATTTCTCTTTGGGTCGATTTCTCGAGTACACGCGGACGCGTATCAAACACGCTACGGACGAGACGAAAGCGACTCGTTTCGTCTTCGTTTCGAGATACGGAGTTTCGGTGACGCGGGAACGACGACGTACGCAGCACGTACACTCTCTCTCGCTCGCTCGGCCTCCACCTTTGGACACAATCGGACCGCTGAGAATCTCCGTTTCTTTCGTTCCGTTCGTTTCCCTTTGTTCGCCCTCTTTCTCCTTTCTATTCGCTCCGAACGCTCGCGCGAAATTGGCTACTTTGAAAGCCGCTGAAGGTGTTGCTAAAAGGTCCGTTTATATTTTACGCCCACCCAACTATACTTTTTCCTCTCTTTTTTCTCTCCTTTTTTCTTCTCTTTATTTTTTCTTTCTTTCTTTCTTTTTTTTTTGGCCGGGCCGAAGGGAGAAGTAGAACACGTCGAAGCGAACCGAGCGCCGTGTTTCGTACGGAACTCGCTCGTCGCTGGCGCAGAAAAAAGTTTCTCGGTGAAAAAAATTCCAAAGAGAAAGATAAAAAAAAATGAAGTAATTTTATCGGTCCGCCCGGACAAGCGATGCTTTAATTATTTGCTTATTAAGTCTCACGCTTCGCGCGTAATTTCGGTTCTAATGCCGTGCCCATTTTCCGTTATTAATCACGTTTCTGGTGATTCACGAGCTTGTTACGCTTGTTACCGTCATTATTTCGACGGATAATTATCACCGAGGACATTCGGCGAAACGTTCTTCTCGTTAACGATAAAAAAGAGGAAAGAGAGAAAAACGTGCGAGGGAGAGGGGGAAGAGAGAAGAGGAAAGACGAAATCCAAGCTCTCGAATCTTGTCTCGTGCTCTCCGTCGTTGCCTTCTCGTCCCTCGTAGACGTATCCACCGTAGCGTAGGACCGCTGGATAAAGCCTCGACAAAGCCCGGCAAGTTGTTAGAGCTTCCGCACGAGACTCCGGGGTCTATCCTCTTGAAAGTCGGTAATTAATCTTGGAACGTCGACTCGGTTTCCGTTTCGTACGGCGTACTCGTCATCGTCGTCGTCGCGTCGCCGTCGCCGTCGCCGTCGCCGTCGCTTTCCTTTTCGGGACTCTTTCGACGGAGTCGCGAGTCAGGCGCTTTTCAAAGTTTATAATCGATCCGTGATTTCGTCCTTTTCTTCCTCACCCATTGCACTTTTTCGCAGGAGCTACGTGCAAAGAGCACGAAACACGAAATATCGCTCCAACGTAGTTTCGTATAAAAAATATTGATCGCGATGGCCGACCGGCAAGTTGACGCAAACGCGAGGAGAAAAAACCCTAGATGGAAGAGAGACGAGAGAATAAAGGGTGCGTGCGGGTCCGTGCAACGGAGAAAGAGGGAGCGAATGCGAGTACGCTCGAAACTTGTCGAAACGAGTCAACTTTTTCCACCTTAATTGACTGTCCAAACACGGTAGGACGTTTACGACTTTTACGTCGCGTTTACGACGCATCGAGTGGCAAGTACCTCCTCTTATCCGCGCGTTGAATCGCAGCGTCGATGCTTTACGAGTCAAGCAAAGAGACAGAGAAAGGGAGGAGGTCGTCGAAAAAGAATCCGCGATAGCAATGGACCGACGCGTAATAGAGGTCGGGAGATTCGCAAAGTTCGCAAAGTTCGGCGCCTTGGAGAATTCAACGATCGCGACATACCCGGAAAATCTCCCGGGTCGCGCTTCCCGTACGCGGAACAATAACAATTCCATTTAGCAAAGTTCGAATCGGGAAAGTCGAGAAGCGTGTAACTCGAACGTAGTTCGCGACGCGTACGATCCATAAGAAAACGACGCGACTGCTTTATCGCAGTTTCGTTGCCTCGCGCGGAACCTCCTACGAAAGCTCCTGCCAAAGCTTCTACGAACTTTCGTCGTCGGAAAGAACTCGCCTCTCCGCTGAAACACTTTGCCAGAAAAAGAAAAGAAAAAACGAGAGAAAGATAGACGCATCGTCGTCCGTTCGCGCTCCGAGCGAATTATCTCCGGAGAGACGTTGCGCGAAGGGTATCCGGACGGGCCCCGCGCGTGTCTTTCTCGCTCGAAGTCCACCGAAAGCGCTAATACCGGTGGAACACGCTTGCGAGCGCGTGGACCGAACGATGCGGTACGAGCGCGTGACGCGCGAGAACTTTTAAAACAAAAGTTGCCGAACGAGGGCCGAATGCTCGGCCGTTTCGGTTACGAGCTACGCGAGTGGATCGCCGGGAAAACTTTCGCGTCGTGGGCCAGCTACGTTTCCCTTCGACCTTTCCGAACGTTCCTTCGTCTCGTGGACGAAAATTTCCCACCGATTCTCCTTGTTATTTCTCCTCTCGTTCTCGGCCGGAAAGCTTCGGGAGCCCCGACGGTTCTTAACAGATATGGCTCTTACGCGTCATCCGACCGGCAAGAAGCTTCCGAAGCGATCCGTCAAAGCGAGGCGTTCGGCTACCGAACGAAGAGTGCCTGCCTCCTTTTTAATAGATACCGCTATTTCAATTATTACTCCAGCTTTGTTACCTTTCAACCTCGTATAAAAATTTCATAACAATGTCTCTTTCCACATACTTTTTATTCCTACGTTTACGTCCTACGAATGTCAATTATCGCTCTTACGATATAAAGGACTATATTAAAAGGGAAAAACATAAAAAGGAAAAAGTTCCCATTCGGACGGTACTTTCGATATTCTTTGTGACGTTATTACGTAACGAGGTCAATTGGTAACGGTATCGTCGCGTCGCCGACGGACGATCCCTTCTCCGGTCGAAAAAATATCGAGCGAGTAATTACGTCTGTTCGATGCGCGCTCGTCTTTCGTCGAATCTTTCTTGCCAAGTTCCTTCCTTCGCCGAGAATTCGCTCCATCGGCAAAACCGAAGAGAGGGATCAAAGTTCGAAAATTCTGCTTCGTCGCTTTTTCGCGATAGTACGCGCGTTAAGTGCGCGCTTCGAAACGTATCGTTCGTTTTTAACGACCATAAGAGCATTGGGCGCGCAAGTCGCTACGGCCGATCGTCGAAGCGGATTCGCATCCAGGTGAAATACATTCGATCTCGTAAATAATTATCCGGGCCACGCGTTATCTCTCGACCGAATCAACGAATCGATTCAGCGTTTCCGAATAACTGCTACGCTCGATCGTTCGCGCAAGGTACTGCCCTGCACGTGCGAGCGAAGAAGTAATTAAATTTTTTGGCAGAAATTAATATACATAGTAGACGGCAAAAGCACGATCATCATCGCATTTCCCTCTAACGTAAAGCCTCGCCCGGCCTAATCAGTATTCAGTTTAAGCGGCGTACCAACCCATTTACGACGTACCTAAAGCTATCCTATTATTGGCGCTGAGATAATAACTGTACGAAAATCCAGCTCTCCGTTCTCGAGCGTTTCCTTCGTAGGATCCGCAACGGGAACTTATTTCTCGCACGAGCGAAATTCATCGGCGAACATTATCTCCGATGAATTGGAGTCAACCCATCCAAGAGCTCGTCGATCGTCTCGCATCTTAATTTCGACTAATGGTCCTTAAAGAAGGATCGTTAAAACGAACGGCTCGATCGCTCTCGTCGACACCTCGAAAAAAGAAAGGAGTGTGCCATTTACCAATGGGAAAATCCGTAAAACGGCTGGATTTCGGACGAACGTGTCAGCGACGTGGGAACGATCGTGGAAGAGAACGAGATTACGTTCGCGTCCCGCGCGCCTTGTATTTCTGGCAAAGTTTACCTAATCATCGGTAAACGGTTTATCCGCTCTCGTCCACTATCCATCCGTACGTCTCGCCTACCTTTCCCTAATGTCATCCCAACTAGGACGTCGAGTGGAACAAGCTGGGAGAAGGAATTTATTTCCCATGTGCGCTGCAAGGGTTAAGTTAATCGCACAGTGGAACCGGAGATCTCTCGTCCGAGTAAATATCCAATTCTGCGGCCAATTGGCCGCCTCCGTTCGTCGGAGCGGACCGACCGAGGCGCCGCCACGCCGATATCTGCAGGACGATAACCGAAGGTGCGTTCTTCTCTGGCAGGCGCCGTCCGTTGATAGAGGGGATATTAGGCGCAACCCGGACAATGGCCTAAGCAAACAAACTTCTTGCTCCCTTGAATAAGTTCGCTCGAACTTACGAGTACTTTTTCCTCGAGCCCGTATTACCGAAGGAAGCCCGAAGAGCGTATTTGCGGGTTCGACTGTTAAGAGTCAAAGCGCACTTTTGAAAAAGAACCGAAGAAACTTTCTAACGACTTTCTTCCATCGTAGCGCCGAGGGGCTATCGGGGATCGTCGCGGACGATCTTCCTTTTCGAGTCCGCGACCCGAACTCGTTCGCCGCGAGCGAGACCGCGTCGAAAATCTTCCTCGCGATTCCTTTCCTTCGCGGACGATACCCCTCTAAATTCGATCGTCGCTATCGGGGGGAAGGGAGGAGAGGACGAGAAAAGGGAACGTAGAAAAAGAGGCGACTGCGAAGTCTCGGAGAAGACCGTACATCGGATTGGAAACGCGACGAGGAGTAAGAAGTTACGAAAGGACGCTCGAAGGCGTTACTTTGCCAACTCGTCGTCCGCGTCGAAAAAGGATCGTCGACGCAAGGACGAAAGAGAAGAAGAGCCAAAGTTGCGCCTCGCAAGGAGATAAAAATAAGGAAAGAAAGAGAATGCGATCGTTTGCGGCGACCTAAAAAAGCTCGAAACTAATTTATAGCGCCACTTAAATATCCCTACTCGAGGCGCATCGCGCTCGCGTGTGTGGCGAGAGAGAGAGAGAGAGACAATGCGAAGGTAGTCGGCGAAGAGCGAGAAGAGAAGAAAAGTTAAGGACAGAAGAGGGAAACCGACTTGACGGAAGTTTAAGTTCTTTTGTAAACCGGGTGCCCTTTAACCCCCATCTCCCTCACCGCCACCCTTTATCACTTTCCCTCTATCTTTCCTTTTTCTTAACGAGCAAATGGCTTTTGAAACGGAGAGAAGAGGAGAGATGGGAAAAGCGAGAAAGGTACGCCCAACCGGAATGGTGGGCTGCAACTACCGACAAGAGTGTAGCAACGCAGGAGCCATCCAACTAATCGTTTTCTTCCTCCTCCGCTTTCCTCCGAAAAACTTTCCATCCTCGAGTTTGACTCTCTCTCTCTCCCCCTCCTCGAATGCCTAGCCGTTCTCTCGACAATGTCCGTATCTCGGCGAGTCGCACGACTCCCACCATAGTTGCTCTTTAATTACAAGACATCGGCTATAGGATGCATTCGAGAAAAATGTCGGAGAAATAACAAAGACGACGACGAGGACGAGGGCGAGGACGAGGACGAGGACGATATGGAAAATGAGAAAATAAATCGTCTCTCGTTTAGAGAGAGGCGCTCGCTCGACGTTTTACTGCCCTTTATAACGGCGTGCTTTAAAGTGTCTCAGCTGCCTCTAACGATTTTCAAAGGTATTCTCGAACGTTGGAGACGAAGCGGTGTTGCTCCTTTCCCTCTCCCATCTCTCTCTCTCTCTCTTTCTCTCTTTCGCTCGCTCGCTCGCTCGCTCGAACGACAAAGCTGTCGTGGCAATTATCTCCAAACGCGTGCAATTACTTTGAGGCCAAAAGCAAACTCTCCGGTCTAGCACATTTACTCTCTCTCTCTCTCCCCCCCTATCGGTAGATTCGACGACCTTCCTTTCTCGACCATCTCGAGATCGTACGAGGTTAATTAATTACGCCTTGCGAAGCTACAAAAGACGCGGACAATGCGCGCCAACGTGACTCGTCTGTTCCCGATACAAATTCCTAGCTACGAGCGAACGCGAATGCATTGTTAGCGGTTTCGAGATCCACTGCGGTATCGAGTTTTATCGTAGAAACGATTCTCACGAATCGAACGAAGAAAAAGAAATTGCGTAACCGAGAGAAAAGGTCGAAAGACGCGGATAGCTAAAACTTTAAACATACGTATTAAGCTTCTCATGGCGTCCAGCGAAAGCGCTTTCGCATGGACCGACACTGTCGGTTTCGTAGAATGGATTTAGCGGTTGAACTTTTACCGAAAGAATACAAAGGCGATTCGTCGATTGTTTTAATCCACGTAGCACGTTCGAAATTTCATTCAAACCGCCGGACGGATCGTAATGAAATTTTCACAAGAGACTGTTTCCTGCATACAAATACGGAGGGAAGTTCAACTTCTCGTACTTGTACGGCTCCGTTGTTACCGTCTGCACGCGCGCACGATGACGATCGTCGCAAAGAATCGCGAGGGTAAAAGTAAATAAATAATATCGAACGACCACGAGGAAGATCGAGATCGGCAAAGATCTTGGGGAGGAAGAAATTCGGGTAGATCTTTCTTCCGGGCCGCGCATGCTTCCGCGAGAGACGACGCATTCTCGTATTAAATCGAGCCGAGGTCCGACGTCGTAACTTCCGCGCTCGCGAATAAATTATGTCGCCGGAAGGGGACGGAAGCCGTCCCGAAATGCGGATAAATTTTCAGAGCGTATTAATACTTTCCGCGCGATCGGAAACTCGTCTCGTGGCGGGGCTCGCAAAATAGAGTTCCTCTTCGATAGATCGTCGCTACGAGAGTGAAAATTGCCTTGAAATTGAAGCGTCCACTCGGCAAGAAGAAGGATGGAAGGTAACTCTTCTCTCCTCTATCTTCGTTTCTCTTCGCGCGACTCCCGTTCTCGCCGTCTCGCTCTCGCACAACGTATAAACGCGTCTCGCCACGCGTTCGAAGAGACTCTTTCAGAGGGGACACGCCGACAGGGACACGAACGAACGTTTAACGAAATTACTAAGAGAATAAGAAGGGAGCTCCGAAAGGCCGATGAAAACGGTAGCTTCCGCGGTGCTCGCTCGTCTCTAAGGATCGAAAGGACTAACTTTCGTAAGGTCGAAAGAAAGGAGGGGAGAGAAAGAGGGGTAATCGCGGTGACCCGTGGCTCGCGTGCGGATCATCGATTTTCAGCACCTCCGGCTGGCGGCGTTTGACGGGCCGAGAGACGGGCAAAGGGGTCGGACGAAGGAACAAGGGCCTCCCGGGGTATGGCGTCCTTTTGCAAATTCTATCGGCACTGCGGAGGGAGCACGCCGGAGAGAGCGGCTTCGAGCGAGTTTCGTCGTTTCGATCGACTTTGACGCACGCGCGACGCCTCGATAAATTAATAGGAAGGATATCTTCCTCCTATGCGAAACCCGCCAAAGTTATAGCATTGTTAACGATACCGTTATTAACGCAGATCGCAGATAGGGGAGAGCGAGTACCGATTCATCCGACACCGGTTTCCTGCGATTGCGTCACCATCGTTAAACCGATCGTTCCTCGATCAGTCGTTGATTACAACGTATTTTACCGATCGAATCGTTTCTCGCTTAGCGATTGTTACGGAAAGTCCTGGGTTGCGTCTGGCGCAGCGCGACCGAAAAACAAGCGTTACCCGGATACTTTCAATTCCGCCACGATGATTTAGGAAATATGAGAGGAAGTTTGCGCCTTCGGCTTCTCTGGAGCGAGGCCAAAGTCAAAAAGCACTCGGTCCGCCCGAAGCGGTACATATTTTTCACGGCCGTATACCGTCTCTCGCGCACAAACCACGTATCTACCGCGCCGTAGTACCTTGTATACTTATCCACGTTGTACATACTTACGTAACTACGGGAAAGGCGGGAAAGGAGAATAGAGACGGAAAGGAGATAAAGAAAAAAGGTGCGAGGGTGGGGCAGAGATATCGGACGAACGGAAAACGGGAAACGGGACGTTCTACGTTCTCTCGTTCGTTCGCTCCGTAGAAAACTCCCTTCTAGTTTTCCGATACGCATCCGGCCAGACATCGCGCCGCGCGATACCTGCCGTGGAACCTTCCTCGCACTTTCTTCCTTTCGATTCCCTTCCTCGAAAAAGGTGGATCGCGCGTCGAAACGCGGGCTCTCTCAAGGATCTTTCGGAATCGGAATTCCGCTCGAACGAGTCGCCGAGCGTCGCCTCCGCGAGGATCGACGGAAACGGAAAGCGAGAACGTTGAAGATAGGAGGTATCGTCGATCGAACGAGGGAGACGTTCCTTTCGAAAATCGGCCCGAACGGGGAAAGAGTTCCGAGTCACGTTCGCTTCAAAATGAAATATTAAACGGAAGAATCTGAATTTGGAATTTCGTGGAAAACGGTTCGGCTCGAGTGCCCTGCTGCCTTCCAACTACGCGCCAACGCTTTTTATACCTCGATACGAGCCCTCTCCTCTTCGATCGAACGAGGAGGATTCCGAGCCGAGGCCGCGGATCGCTGCTGCTCCTAAGAAAGGGTAGTCCTTCGAAGAAAGGGGGATGGACTTCAAGCGCTTTGCTCGAGAGATCTTATTATCCGACGAAAATATCACCGAGAAGCGTTTTTGTGTTTCGGGCCGCTTCTCCGAGATATCCTTTTACTTTTTTTATATTACGTCCGATCTATAAATATGCGACTCGGCTAACACGTATCTCCAGCTTCGTGCCAAACGAAAGAGAGAAAAGAAAAAGACGTTTCGGAAACGCACTAAAGTATGCAGCACGACGCGTTGCACGATTTGTATATCGATGGATCGCAAATAATACCGACCCAGATCTCGTCGCGTGGAGATTGGTTGCCGCATATGAGAGATCCACGGACTAAGATAACGTACCTGCTCGTTAGTCGCGTTTAACGAACCTTCTATCGACCCGCTCGACTATCCCATCTAATAATAAACTTGCTATAATATTCGATTAATCCTAATAAAGTTGAAATAAAAACGTTGGATGATAAAATAACCGAGCAAGATACCTGGCAGGGAATTAATCTTCCGCCTTCGAAGATGCGTACTCGTCGAGATACTCCGTAAGAAAGGAACGAAGATCTCTTTTCTGACCTTCCCGTTCGAACCTTCCTTTCTGTTTTCTGTTTCCATTCTGTTTTCTGTTTCGTCAAATTTCTCGGAAATATGCTCGATGCTTATTTACGTGCCACGCGCTACCCATCTCTTTTTATCAAGGCTCGCTTCGTTCTTCGAAAGGAGATGTATTTACTCGTACCCGCGTACGACGAAAAGAAACTAAATATTTACATACGTACGTCTAAATAGGTTTACGGATGATCCCTCCCTGCTCGTAGAATTCTTGGAAGTCCGAAGGATGTAAGATCGATTTCTAAAGGATTATTTTGTGCGTGTGTGAGAGAGAGAGAGAGTGCGATCGAATCGAATGTAATACAAAATATCGATCGATCGCATTCGTTGGTAAAAAGTTATAGATCGAATCGATTAAAAAACTGAATCTGAGAAAAGCTAGATCGCAATAGCTCTCCGAAACACGTCGATTTTATTTTCGCGAATATCCTTTAAACGCGGCCATGCGAACGACACGTGCTAGAGAAGGAATTCCGAGGGATCGATCGGTACATAGAAAGAGGCTGTAAGTCGGAAGAAATATGACAATTACCTATTCGTTGAACGGAACGAAGAAGCACCGTGCAGACTCGCGTCAGCATGTCCAAGATGGCGATCCAGATCACCAGCGAGGAAACGAAAAGTACAGAGCGCCAATGCGGATACATCGCGAGTCGATGCAAATATTAATTTTTGCGATCGTTGTCGATAAAAACGTACGCTGTAAAATAGCATGACAAATGTTATTAATAAGAACGTTGAAAATAATGAGTTTATTTTCTTCTTTTAGGAATTCAATAAATAAGTACGTACGTAAAATAGACACGCGCGTGTACCGCGCATACATGGATCTTCCTTACGACTTTTGTATCAAGCGCAAAATAATAAATAATTTTAATAAATCCGATAATACAAGAATTTGTCCCGTTTATCTACATTCGTGCTATACATCTCCGCGAAGAAAATTTGGAAAAAGTAATATTTTGTAAAATTTTGATATCTCCGAAGCGACACCGCGACAAAGCGACAATATCCTCAATTGTACGATCGTTGGAAAGAAGAATCGACGAGAAGGGCTTTCTTGGAAAACAGCTGCTCTCGATCGGCAGGCATTTGTGACAACTTTATACGCGTGTATTCGGTTCGACGCATAATTTTCTTACGTATTACGTGTATCTACGTGTACGCATCGAACAAGAAGGATAGTTGTCTTTCGAACGAATATTCCGCCGGACTCGACTTTCATCCCGATTCAAGGGGCGCGGCTTTCACGAGACGGAATTCGATCGGCACGCCTTCATGCTCGTAATCCGACGCGGATATTCGTTTAAAACTTTCTTGCATACCAGCTCGAACCGAAACTTTCTTAGAGTTTATAGAGGAAATTGGCAGAAAGGCCGGTTCATCGCGCACGCTCTTGAGAGAGAGAGAGAGAAAGAGAGAGAGAGGGCGGGCGAGCGTTAACGCGGACGATCGGTAAGCGAGCGTCGTTACAAACTCTACGCGATTTCTGTCAGAATCATTCGTATTCCTAACGCGTATCTCCGTCCGCATACGGCTCTGCCGAGTATCATAAATGTCAAAAATTATACCTATACCAATATTATTCGAATTGGAACGAACGCTTCGAAAATGTATCCGTAATTTCAATTTACGCTCGTTAATTTATATTCCGGGCAAACGTTGCGCAAACGATAAAACAGTGGGATACGATCGAAAATATTCCGTTGAAATTGATCTCTCCCTTTCTCTTGCATATTTTTTTCGTATCTCTAGCTCCGCTAGAAATCAATCTTGCCTTCTACAATTACGTTTCGTCATTACTTCATAATACGGTTTCTATTATTGCCGATAATTGGCTTATTTATTAGCGGTAATTAAATTGACCCGCAGCCATCACTGGGCCAACAACGCGGTTTCTCTATTATTTTGGCAGCAACGAGATTTGCGGTCCTCTCTCTCTCTCTCTCTCTCCCCCTCGGCATTTTCGCGGGGAAAGAGAGAAGGAAAGAAGAAGAACGACGTTGCCGCGCGACCATGATCGATGCACGCTCGTCGTTGCTCTGCGCGACGTGATACGCGCGCGCGTCCGATCGAGCAATTATCGGAAGAAGAAAAGAAACGTCGCTCCTAGAAGATTTCCTCGGTTCCTATCGAATGGACGAACGACAAATTAGACGAGATTTGTGCAATTTTAAACGCTACTTCGATCCTTTCGTAATTCTATTTTGTTTCCGTATGTTTGGTAAGGCGAGCTAAAAAAGTCGCTCTCTTCTTTCCTTTTCATTCTCTTTTTCTCTCCTCTCTGCAAACGACACTCTTGGCCGTTGACTTTCTGGCGGTGCTCGTTTTACCAAGCATTTTACGAAACAAAATATCTCGGTGCTAGCGTTGGCCCGTGTTGCCATCCGTATAGGAAGGGCGCCCGCGTGGATCGATAGCCGGCGCATGGCCGCAGGGAGCGACGGACGTGCAACGCGCCACCGAAAAACTTTCCTCTCTCTCTCTCTCTCCTTTTCTATCTCTCACTTCAGTAGTTTTCCTCTTCCCCGGTATTCGTGGTCAACGGAAAGACGAAAGTTTCGGGTAAAACACGTTGCAAGATCATCCCCCGACACTCGTAGCCGATCGTGTCACGTCTGTCAAACGCCACCTCTGCTATATTGGCCAACCCATACTTTTTGTTTCTCTGCACTTTGCCAAGACGTTCTCGCGAGTACCGGGATCGATATTACAGATTTTTCTATACTCGATGTTTTCGAAACGGACGATAAACTGGAGAGTTATCTCGCGAAACGACCCTTTGAAAATTTCGTGTATGCGCGAGAGTAATTAAAAAATCTGATGAATAACGCGAATATAGCGCGTTTACGAAAAAAGCGAAGAGAAATAAGAAAAATCATTAAAAACCTTTGGTCGATCGCAAAAACCTCGTAAACGGTATCGCGACATTGAAAAAAGAGCATGGTTTCTTGATCGAGAACAAACGTCTCTCTCCGTTCCTATTACGACTAGAGTCCGTAACAAAAACTCAAACGTTTCGTTGTTTCATTTCGTAGATTGTGACGTTTATAACGTCGAAAGAAGAGAAAATTCATTGCATTACTGCGGTATCCCGGCTACATATTCATTCATTTTCATTTCAAACGAGTTTATACCGAAAAGCCCCTCCAAATACGTCTTTACGATCGATAAAGGCAATTTCATTGTGAAATTAAACGAATATATACGTTTCGAAAAATCTCGCAAAGGCCTAGAACGAGTTTTAACGTATGCTGCTACGTAGATATCTCGTAGATGTACAACGACCGAAGAAGAGATAAACCTTTTACGAAAAATCGGGAAACGTATTAAAGCGGTTGATAAAGTCGCGTAGGTACATTTAATCGCGACACATATTAAAGTTTCATAGGAAGACGAAAATATCGTACTCGAAGTAAAAGCTAACGTTTCTCTCATCGAAAAACCTCATCGCAGGAAAATGACGTTTCGTCGGTCGGCGATGGAGAAACGCGTTAACGACGATTAGTATGCCCGCCGTTCTCCTCGTTCGTTCGAGGATTCGTCGAAACGAACGATGCAAGGAAGAGAAAAATTTGATAAAGGCGATTTTCGAAGGAGAAGGAAGAAAAAAGAGAGAGAGAGAGAGAAGAGAGTCTTTCGAAATGCTAAGGAAAATTAATAAGAAATCTCGCATTCCCATTTCGAATCTGAGAGTATGCAGGATCGAGCGAACCCGGCATGTACCGCCGCGCGCTCGGTATTTCCGACGACGGCACGTCACGTTACGACATAGCTATTCCGAAAATTTGCCGAACGTCGACGGGATCTCTCGCATACGCCCATATATCGCTAAATTACTCGCTCTCCCGCGTTCGTCCTTTCCCGCGAGATAAGAATTTAAATATCGAAAGATACCTTCGACGCTATTAATTAACTCGATTCCTACGGTACTCGCGATAAGCCGACGTAGAGATGTACAAAGGAGAGAAGCAACGCCTCGCTCGAGAAGAAAACGCAACGCGCGGAAGTTAATAACGATCAATGGCCGTAGAAGAGGAAGACGAGAGAAAGACGAGTAGAGAAAGACGAGCGTTCCGAGACATTTCGCCGGAACTTTTCAAACGATCTCATTTGCTGTCCCTCGTAATCGTACAACTCCAAGCTGATAATTTGATGACTTTAAACTTTGGCAGAAAAACTTTTTAACGAGTTACTTCGAAGAACCGAGCTTTCCTCTCCCTTTTCGGTTTTTACCATCTCCTTTTCCTGTCCGCGCGAAAGATTCCTCGGGCATCTCCGACGTCGTAAAAAATTCACTTATTCGACGAGGCTACGATTAATTCAAGATCCTAAATAATTCCTGCGATTGTGACGCGATCAGAAATTCCTCGACGCGCGAGAGAAAATGCCGGGAAAAAGTAGTCGGCCGAATCGCTCGAAGTATCACCTGTTGGTTCTTTCGTTCGTTCGCCATGGACGCGTAGGCAAAAGAGACCAAGAGAATATTTTCGGGCCGGAGAAATTTCACGCGTACCCCCCGCTCCATCTCGTCCTCTTCTTTCGCCTTTTGCCATCGCGGCTCTCGTTAGCGCTAGGCGTAACGACGCAAAACAAATATTCTCCTCGCTCTCCGTCGACTCTACGGGAGAGAATTTTTATCGTCGCACCTGTTGGTCCTTTCGACTTATCGACGGATTCACGATTTCGTAAACTCGGCCAATGTCGCCGTAATTCTTCGATCTCGATCCGACGTTAATTAATAGCTGACAGAAACGAAGACGTCGATCGCGCAAAGAACTTCTCCTTTATCCGATCGAGAGCTACGTATCGGCAATAGCCTTCCCCGCGAGAAGTAAATACGTTTCGTCTGCGAACCCGCAGCAAATTTATTCGGCAAGGCGCCGTACCGGCGTAAAGACTCGAGCGCGACGCGCGCGATACCGCGTTTTATCTATGCGAAAGAAGTTTATCGTCGCACCTGTTGGTCGCGTTGGAGTATTGGCAGGTTTATCACGCCGCCGGCCCTCGCCCGTCGCACCGACGTACCAGGCGACAGTCCCTTATCTAAATGGTCGAAAGCAAGCCCCCAAGAAAACGTTCGAGATAGTTTTCCGTCTTTGGAGAATTTCCATTAACGCGCGAAGGACCGCGACGGGTAGGAGAAAACGAAAGAAAAAGGAATAATACCCTCGATTTGCCGGCACCTGTTGTTCGCGTTGACTCTTTGTCACATTTTTCATCGCCTCCGAGATAATTCCCTGACCTCGAGGCATTATCTCTTCTCGTACTCGCTGCTCTCGACTCGTCTCGGCTTTTCCTCGTTTCGTTCGTCGACGCGAATGTTCTTGGGTCGATCGTACCGTCGAAGAGCGAACCGATGGCACCTGTTGAACTCCGCGATACGTTCGACGAATTATTTCCAAAGTCCTAACGTCGCGCGTTTCGCGACTCGAGCCGATCTCCGCCTCGCGCGCGGAGTCCTCGAGCGCGAGACCCTTCACGCGTTTTCGTATCGTCCCAGTTTGCAGCGATCGAAGAAAACCCATTAATTCGCTCTGGCGAAAGTGCCCTTTGCATCTCCGATGTATTCCTACGCACGTACGAGTACGTACCCGGACGTAGGTACTTGGATAGATAGCTTCGCACGGAGGAAGGTAGAAGCGTCTCGACGAGCCACGATTCGCCGCGATCGAGGCATCGTTTCCTGCCTCTACTCGAGGCCCTCCCCCGCCTCTCTCTCTCTCTCTCTCTACTAATCCCGCCTAACTTGAAATCGCTTTTCTCACGCGAGGCGTCGCGTACGTAGGCGTTCGGACGAAACCGTAACGAAGGTACTTCGTATGCGTAATTCCTACTCGAGCGTTCTCCTAAACCAAAACGAAAAGAAACGATTCGGCGCTATCGAGTACTCGTCTTCTAGTTACGCGCCGCATCGTCTAATTCCACTTGGTCGTCTACGTGTACATAGCGCAACTGCGAGCTCCTCGAAAAGCGATTAATGTTACGTTTATATAAGAGAAATTCAAGACCAATTACGTCGTTGGGTAAGGATGGAAACGTCTTCCCGTTCTTACGCAACGATTAAAATCCTCTAACCGACATTTAACAACGTAACAAACTATCTCCGAATTATTCGTTCGAGTACGCGCTATGATTGTTCCAACTGTAAACAATGAAATGTTTCTCGTTTAAACTCCCAACGTTCCTATGATTAAATATCATTGATAAAGTTCGAGTCGGTAATAAGGCCACTAGACAACTTTTAATGAATCTCCATCCGTAGAAAGACTTTGAAAGAGGAATGGACGTTTGCCGGGCCGTTCGTCGAGCCGTTCGTCGAGCCGTTCGTCGGACCGGAGAAAAAAGGTAATTAAGACGAATAAGAAAAAACGCGACTCTCGCAGGAAAGATCATCGGATAATCGTTAAAGAGAACGAGCGGCTGCGTAGGCCGAGATAAGTCAAGAAGGTCTAATCCTCGATTCTCTCGCTGTTCTCAAACAAATCCTGCAAAATTCGCTACAACGAACGTCGGTAGGAGAGAATCACTCGACCAGCAAAATCCTGACCGCCGAAAAATGTAAGCTCTCTCTCTCTCTCTCTCTCTCTCTCTAATTGGTTTCTCTCGTTTACGGAGTGTAAGCGTAGAAAAAAAATGAATCTCACATCTAGAGCGTTCGAAATCGAATGAAAACTAATATCTCCCGGATATATCACACTCTCGTGAAATTTAAGGCTCGGAAAGATGAGGGAAAACGCGATAGAGGGGTATGAAAGAGATAGGTGGTAGCGTGCGATCTTGCCACCTATAACCACCTACGCGTCGTCGTTCTCATCGATCGACCCGAACGAAACTTTCCCCGGTAAGCCGCGCTATCCTCTTCGATCCACCTGCGAGGCAGCCGCTACCCCTGCGTTCCCGGTTCGGCGCTTCGACTGCCCGTCGTTTCCGTGCCTGGCCAACCACGTTTCATTTATTTTCATCGTGTTTCCTTTCTACTCTCGCCGCGTTCCCGCGATTCCTCTAATTCGCGTTCGCCGCCCTTCCTCCGCTCCCTCGTCAGACAACCTGACACCAACGCGATTCGACGCGAGCATCTCGTGTTCTCCGGAATTCTCTCTCTCTCTCTCTCTCTCTCTCTGATATCCTTTCTCGCCATCCACGGAATTATTATTCGCGCGTCACCGGCAAATTGAATGCAAGTATTCGAAGGAAGAAGGAAAAAGAGAAGAAAGAGAAAAAGGAAAGGTAGAGAAGGGTGGAAATGATGGAAGGGTAGAGATGAGACGTGACTGGAGAATCGCCGACGCGTTATCTCTTTCCGCCGGAGAAAACGCAGAACTTAATGGGTTTTGCCTTCTCTCGTAGATGTCTGAAAGGAAGAGCCCGAAAGAAAAGGGAAAATAAATGAAGAGAGAGAGAGAGAGAGAGAGAGAGAGCGAGGTGTGAGACGCGACGACGTCAACGAGGGAAAAAGTAAGGGAAAAGATAGTCCCCTCGCGAGAGTCCACCGTGATTTTTATCGCGATACGTGACCCGAACCAACTACGTTATTTTAGAGATTCGAAGAGAAGCAGAGTCGACCCGCCGAAATTACGTTTGTGTCGAATTAAAGCTCCTACTTTGTCTCGCCTCGACCGACTCGTCCGCGTCGACGTGACGCGAGACGAGAGAGGGGTGAAGCCACATATGCGGATTTTTAAATTGGACGGAGACGTCTCGTTTCGAGTAACGAAATAACGTCCGAGCAAAGGACGTGCCAGGAGATTCCAAAGCTTCTCGTTCGCTCAATGAGCTCGATCGTGGAAAAGCAAGCGTGAACGAAAACGGAAACGAAACAACAAGGGCCAGTAGAACGACCCCTTTCGGCCTCCTACGAAGATAGGTAAGAAGGAACTCCTTCGATGACATCGTCGCATCAAAGTGGACAATGTCGAAATTTGTAGATTCTCTCGAGGACGGGAGCGTTCCGGTCCGACTTTTTCAAGGATAACTCGTTCAACGATCGGTGTTCCACGCCCCGGTCTCCGAATCGATCTGTCCGAATCCGCTCGTTAGAAAATCGATGGCCCGCCGTCGCGTCGGATCGATGACTCTATCTAGAGAGTTACGCGAACTTTGGTTAATCTGACCGATTCTTTACCAAGTCCGTAGTTACTTTCCGTAGCTTCGTTCTAACACGAGGACCGATTCACCGCACAGCTATCGGCACGAAACTCGATAGAAACGATCTGTATTTTTGATCTTAACGGTATCGGGGAAATAGGCCAACCAAACGTCGGAATTCCCTATACTCGGCGGCTGAAAAATATTCGTCCGTATTGGATATCCTAACGGATCACCAAACTCGATCCAACTTTCGATACGCACGCGTTTCGTCGTGCATTCGCTCTTGGATAAAACCTAAATGTTTTTTATCGCGGCCACGTATCGGTACATATAGCAAGTGAATAAAATTGGACGACGAAGCAGCCATCCCCTGTTCTTGCCAGCCGATAATTGATAGAAGCAATAATACGGTCAACTTCGAAGAAAACGCTCGAGTAGAAAAAGTTAGCCTTTCTCGAGGCAAGTCTTTCGAAGATCGCGAAGACGTCGATGCCGAAGGAGAAACTACGGAAAAGACCCTTGAATTTTCTCGTAGCAACCGTCGTATATCCACCGTTTTGCTTACGAAAACAAAAGAAACGCTCTTCGAGTGCCACCTGGAAGTAAACGCAAATGACGTCGTCCGAGTAATATAAAATACGATCTGTCGGTACGAATTGGGAACCTCTCGAGAGGTTTCGTAAACGTAGGGCATAGTTTTAACGCTCGCGCGAACACTGCTTCGACTCCCCGAATTGAATAGCGAGCAAAACTACATGCTGGTACATTTAACGCCATAGCAATGGAAGGCGAAAGAATAGGACGAAGAAAATGGTGGAAACGAAACCAATGGCGCGCGCTGCCAGCGTACACGTTGAAGCTCCGAATAAAGGGAGAGAGAGAGAGAGAGAGAGAGAGCTATAGAAGGAGAGCATGCCTCTGGCTCCGGAATACAAATGGGAAGATGGCCATTGTTACAGGGCATCCGACTTGTGATCAAAGTTGCTGCGATTCTAGGCTATCTATGTTGCCATGGAAATGGAACGTCTTCGGCCGCTACCATCGACGATGAGCAAGACGCAAGTCTGAATTGGGCTAAGACCGGCTTGGCAAATTCTACAAATGGAATTGTGGGCCGCCTTCGCTTCCGTTCGCGAATACGTCGAGAATACATCGAGAATACGGTGCTGCGACAATGTGTCTGCACCGGACGCGAATACGCGTCCATGTAGCATATACGTAGACTATATACACATAGACACGTGCTCGTGGCAGTGCGATCGAGGAGAATTACCGAGAACCAACGTCAATATTTGAAGCGGCTAAAGCCCATACTATTTGCCAAGACGTCTTTCGTCGACGTTCGCACCGTCGCGATAATCTCGCTTCCATTAAACACCGTTCAAACGTCTCGCGGCCTAAAATATAGTTTAGCGAGCCTTTAGCGTACCCATCTACTTTTTATCCAACGGCTATAATCGCGGGACGCGATTGTCTCATCGAGAACACGATGATCGATGCCGAACCGGCCGTTAAACGTGGAATTTATATACAGTTTATTCAAAGAAGCACAACCCTCCCAAAGGCTTCGTCTGAAATCGATCGGCTGGTCGTTAAGCGCAAAAACGACTAAATGGCCCGTTTGCGGTATCGCTCCTTCCTCGCTATTGCTAATTATCTGAACGACTTTTCGCCGTTCGCATTTCTAAAGAGAGGAGACAACGCTCGTTTCTCCGGTCTCTTTCAAGGAGTATAAAAAGGGGCGAGACCTATCGAGCGTAGAAAGGGGAGGAAAAACGAATCGACGACGTAACGAAAAGTTTACAAACAACGCCCAGGCATCGACGCGTACTCGCGTTTTACGTATGAGCGCCGATTAATGCTTCGAGTCAATTCAAATAATTTGCGAGTCGCAATATTGACGCGAGTAAGTACATAATTTGGACGAATTAGCGCGAGTAGGGGGAAACTAATGACAAGGTGTGGTTAATAACGATGTAACGGGAAACGAGCATGTTCGATGAACATTATCGGAGAGTCAACGGTGTTTGCACGAATAATTCGCGAGTAGCACTGCGCGTGCGAGTTCGAACGAGCACGACGAACTCGACCGAGCGTGTACTTTCATCGATACTATTTTCCAATGACAGAGCCTTCCCGTCCTTTCTTCCGCTAAATATGAAAAAAGCTTGTGCCATTTCCCCTTCGGCGCAATTCTCGCTCTCGGTCACGATTCTCGAGACTCTCCCTGGTCGAACAAAGGCCAACCTCGACGGTTTTTCCTTATTCGCCTATCGATCGGCTCGTTCGAACAACGTTCGAAACGATCGGCTTGGGCAACCGACCACGACCACTCGCGAACGTCTCGTCGAAAGGCGTAGGCGTACCAACGCGAACCCGTTCCTCTTTATTTCAGCCGAATAAAAAAAAACCAACGAATTCGGCCTTTCGCCGAATTTTCGCACTTTCGCGCGTAAAGCGAAAGCGACGATACGGCGAGACGAGAGGTACGTCGGAGATCGAAAAGACCGAAACGACCGAAACGTCGTCGAAGATCGCGCGAGCGAGTAAACGGGATAGAAGAAAAGGAGGACGCGATATGGGAACGAGGAGATGGGCCGCGAAATCGCCCCCCTCCTACCGATTCGATAATTAGAGCTTCAATGTCGGCCCGTTTCGACGTCTATTCGTTATCGTGGAAACAATCGCAAGTAAATAATTGGATCGTTCTCATCGGTACACGCGAAATTCTACGTGAGCCGCACGAAATCCTATTAATTCGAAACTGTGGTCTGCGCTTACAATAAGTGCGGAACCTAGTCTGTACGCGCGTCGATCCGTCGATCCGTCGATCCGTCGTCCGTCGTCCGTCGTCCGTCGTTTTTCCTCCGCCTCTCTGCGGATACGCGAACTGCAATTAACGACAAAATAATAACTGATATAATTCCTCTTTCCCTCTCACCCTCTCTCTCTCTCTCTCTCTCTCTCTCTCTCTCTCTCTCTCTCTTTCAACCTGCCCGATATTAGCAGGTACACGTAGGAGGATCGCGAGAGAAGTAGGAAAAACGTTCACCGTTCGCGCTAAAGCTTCTACAAAGAGAATCTCGTTTCGTTCGTTTGGAATGATCGCACGTGACGTTAATGCCACCGCGACGCGAAGGCGCGCGCCGACGCGTTTAAAATATACCAACTGTACCTTGGCTCGTACCACGAGACGACAAAGCATTCTCGCGCATATTACGAGCTAATCGTCCTCTAACGAGCCGCAGAGATCTCGTTTCTCCTCCCGTGCGCGCTTCTTCTTCGCAATCTGGGCCTCGAGATCGCACCGAGCTCACCGACGACGCCGTACGTTTTAACGAGTAAACGATCGTTAATTAGCATCGAAAATCGCTGACACGCGCGTTAACGACCCCAGTCCTAATCCCTTCGAAGGAAGGAAATTATCCGAAGCGCGCGTCCGTCCCGTAGAAGGAGCTTGTTCCTCTTTGAAAAAATTTGTCAAAAATTCTATCGATTTCCATCGAATCCAAGTACGGTATGGATCTACGTAAGGGTGTACCGGTAGACGCGCGTCCGTACGTGTATAAGCGTATTTCGGTAATCGAACGATATATCTTTATCGATCGTTAGAGGGTAGTCGGCCGACCCCGGTTGCGAAGCGAAGCATAGGGATCGTGCGTTAAATTTATACCCTTAATGAGTTCAATCGGAAGGAGAACGGTGACGGTAGGAAAGCGATGTTCCTGTAACGAGGAATGCCATTCCCTTTGATATCATCGATTTTGCCGTGGCCGAGTTCGGGTTCGATCGTTCGGCTCGACCGATACGTGGCCGATTAGGCCGACTAGGCTGACCGGTCGGCAATTGCTACCACTGTGCCGTTACGCTCGCCACTTACCGCATTCGTACGATCCCGACGCTTTTCCCTCACGTCGCTACGTATGACGATTACGACGACCCGCACCGAGGTCCTCGGTATGACGTATACGATGCCTGTATAAAATGCCAATGTACTTTCGTAAGTGTCAAACGACGCGGCTGGGCAGAAAAGGGAAGGGGTAGCGATAACGCGGCTTTCTCTCGGCACGATCCATTCCTGGATGGTTCAGACGGCATCGACAAATCGTCGACAAACGGGAATAGTCGCGCGAGAAAAACGAAACGCGTCTTATAGAAATTTTTCGCCAAACCCTCGAACGGTCGATTTAGGTTGATCGCACCTGCGGCTCTTGCGTTTGCCCTTCCCCTTACTACTCCGCCGCCTCTTTATAGGCGCTTTAGGATAAATTTTCATGGAAAGTAACGCGAATCCATCCCTCCCCCCGACGGTCCCGAACCTATAGAAAATAGACTTTTATCGTCGCGTCTCGTCGTTCGTATTTCACCAATATTTTCTCAACTCCGGCCGGAATAACGTCGGGAATTCGGTCAAAAATTTACGACAGGCCTTCGTCGTAAGGACGAGAAGAACGCGCGTACCGTATTTTTATCGCATCGTATTTCACGTTGACCCGAGTCCGACTAGCGAGGGATACTTGATTATCGACCAAAAGCAGATTTTGGATAAAACGATTACGGGGAAAGGAGACGGGTAACGGCTAATAGGTTTGTTCCGTTTAATATCTTCGCGTTAGGCCTCGACTAGGCGAATCTGTACGGTAATACGGTAAAATAGGCCATCCGACTCGCGAATCTCTCTATCTCCATCGATAAACATTCCAGCAAGCGTATAACGCCACTTTGAATTTCATATCAACCGGCCTTGTTTCTCTCTGTTTAGTACCCATATCGCACATCGTGGCACTGGTCGGAGATCCCACCTATCTTCCCTGCGACATATCAACTACCCACGAAGGAGATTCGGTACATCTTGTGCTCTGGTATCGCGAGGATCTTGGAACATCGGTTTACAGGTGAGATGCAATCAGTGTATACATATACCTACATGTACATACAAATACGCGTATTCTCTCCTTACTATATTCTCTCTTACGCAAATACATACGTACATACGCGCGCGCAAGCATACATATCCACACACTCACACGCGCCCTATCTATCTATCCTTCTATCCATCTACGAATGTACAAACTGGCGTCGGTCGTTGTCTCTATCGGTCCGCACCAGGCTACATACATCTCGTCGACACAATGCGAGATTGGTGGTCGCTTTTAACCGAAAATTGCCTTCGAACTCGATTTTCGTCTCACATCGGGGATATATACCTATCTATATACGTACATAAGCGTTTATATATATATATATGTGTGTATATATATATATATATATATATATATATATATATGTATATATAAACACACACACGTCGCCAAGTCTTTCGCCGAACTAAACTATCTAGATGGTATCTTCTATACCGTACAAAGCATTGAGAAATGAGTTTTCCAACTACTCATAATCGAGAACCTAAAAATGACTATGGTCGCTGGGGGTAGCAACTTTTGGAAATAGTTGGAGCGTTTACGATATAAGCGCAAAGAGACACATGCAGAAGTGGAGAGGGGGAAAGAGCGAAAGAGAGAGAGAGAGAGAACGCGAACGAGCGAGTTCTTACAACAGCGCGATCGAGTAAGCACGTTAACTATGCGAAATATATAGTCATGGAATGCCGCAGTGTAATCGGTATCGCAAACTTGGCTCACGCTACCAAACAGTGAGTGTAATTGGTCCTAATTGATCCTATCTGAATAATGCCAAGACTGGAAACCTGTTACCATCGAATTACATTAGGAGCGAGCGTGGAATCGTTACGTGCAAAAATCCGCTTGAAAGTCGAGCTTTTCCTAGAACCTTTATCGACATAATAATAAATACAAAATTGAGTCTTTTCCAAGATTGAAACATTTTTCATCTCGCTTGGCAAATGTTTTCGTTCAAAAAAAAAAGAAGAAAAAGAAAAATTAATCTTGTTAACTTTAGACGAGACGCACTCCTTCAAATTTTCTATCCGTCAGTACGGTTTCACTCGAACGAACAAAAATTCCCGGTAATGGATACTGTTTCCACGCCTTATTAATTTGGATTCGAAGCTCTAGGAAAAACAAAGCTTTAGAACGCATATATGTAGAAACCACAAGATGGATTACGCGATTAAACGATTTCGTGCTTGCACGTCGCTAACATAGATATACTCGTATCCGTATTATATAAATATAGTATAGATATAGGTATTCTCCTCTCTCTCTCTCTCTCAAACTACGCGTTGCGCTATCCTTTGGTAAATTATCCTTAGATGCTTTCCGCTGAAATTATAAAATTTATTTCTCGCTGCTCTTCCCTCGACACATTCGCACGCATTACACGAGAGAAGCTTGCAAGTCTGAGAATCGAAAATCGTGTGTGTATTCGTTCGAGGCAGCTGATCGCGAGCCCCGAGACTCATCGGTATAATAAAGCGATTCTGTCGCAGCGTCGACGCCAGAGATCGAGACTTTGGTATAGCCGAGAGATGGTCGGACGACACGGTGTTCTCGAGTCGAGCTTACTTCATGCCAGACAAGAAACCGGCCGAGCTGGGCGTGGATCACATAAGGGAGGAAGACGCTGGTATTTATCGATGTCGGGTCGACTTCCAAATCGGCCAAACGCGAAACTCCAAAGTCAATTTAACGGTGATAGGTAAGAACGAAACGATCTTTTCATTCGCGTTAATCGTAAGAATATTTTTCTAAGGACGATCGTCGGAAAGTGACTTCGATCGACTTCACTCGTTTTCGATCGAACGCATTTTCTACGATATACTATCTACGATATTTCTACGATACACTATGAGTTTTTATTCAAAATTCGTATTCTTCCCAACGTCGCCTTTTTTGCGCATCTATGCACACCGCGCGCGGTATTACTACAGCTCTCTCTACTTTTTCGACTTTCTTCCTTGAAATCTCTTAGGAACACGGAGATACTCGGCTTCGTACCAAACGGATATTATTCGTCTGGTGTGAGATCTCAGCCTGAGATACATACTCCGAAAGCGTAACCGAAACGTTTGACATTTTTCCGCATTGGAAAGGTCGCGCGAGAGCTTCGAGAGAAGATGCAAAGGGGTTTTCAAAAGGATTTTCCACGGTATAGTCGCACTGGATGTCTACCTTCTTACAACGTTACAATATGTTACACGTTAGATATATGTGAACGGTCGCGCCGTCCTCTCTCTCTCTCTCTCTCTCTCTCTCTCACGAGCCACTATACCTAACAATACGTCTCGTCACTAGACGCGGCAAACGGCAAAAGGCCAACGGTCTCGATTTATAGTCAACGTTCTGCAGCTGACATTGGAACGTATGTATGTACGCATGCATCCGGTTATACCAGAACCTCGGGTGTAGGAATAGAAAATATCTATCGCGCCTCTCGTGTGCGCGCACGCTTCCTCGCACGTTGGCAATGCCGAGACGTTCCTACATTTTTTTAGCCGAAAGCTATGAAATACAAACGATCGATAAATTATCTTTTTTATCGACGATTACAATCGAGGTCATAGTCGCGTCGATATCTCGCATCCGAAACGTAAATATCTCTCTTGAATTATTTGCAAAACTTTTCTTTCGTACGTGCGCTTCACGGAAGAGCTAGCTGAGCAACGGAAAAAGAAAAAACAGAAGAGAGGCCACTGTTCCATATACCTTAAACGTTCGCCGCTGAAACGCTGAAACGTTGAAGCGTTTCTCGGATTTCTCTCGCGGTTGAGGCGTTGTAGAGGAACGAAATGTATAGCGAGCACGGCCACGCGCACTAGTAAAAGAATGACGGAAAACGTCGAGCGGGAGATGAACCACTCTGGGAAAAAGGAAAAAAAGAAAAATAAGAAGGGAAAAAGGGAACGGAAAAGGAAGAGGTTGTTATAACGGAACGAAGCTGACGGGGCGACGAGAAGAGGGAGAGCAGAGAGAGGGAAAAAAGAATCCAATTAACAATCCCGTTCAGAAGTTATGGAGATGCCCCGGCCGAGCGTGCCGCGCCGGCCTCGTTGCTTTTTCTCCTCGGCATGTGCCGAGGAATTTTTCCCGTGGGATAATTAGCCCCTTCTACCGAACAGCCCCGGCCCCACCCGGAGCATGCTCCGGACAGAAGCCCTCGTAAACGCGAGCGTTGGTAAACCTTTTCCAGATGAACGCCAATTAACGTGCTTTCTCCGCTCTCCTCTCCACTCTTTTGCCGTACTTTGCTAAAATTGCTAGTTGCACATCGGTCTCTCTATCTCTTTCTTTCATTTTCACGCTTCGCGCTTGTTCTCTCTCTCTCTCTCTCTCTCTCTCTCTCTCTCTCTGCCCCCCCCGCCCGTATTCGCAAGGCGCGTGTCGTTTTCGAAACACGTACGCGCATAAACGCGAACGGAAGAGAGCGACCTTTCGTTAAAAGCGAGAAAGGAAACGGCGTTAAAGAGAGCACTCGAGGAATTTAAATCGCGCTTCTCGCAAACCAGCAGGCCGCAGCCGTCTGTGTCTCTGAGAAAAAAGGAGAAACGAGGAAAGGGGCATGAGTGCGAGCGAACAGCGATGTCACGCCGGAGGATGTTTTCGAACGTTCGACGAGACGCTAGACCCCTGTCTCTCCTTCCAAACTCGTTTTTCCAAATAAACCTCGAATTCTCGCTCATCGCATATTTTTGCTTTCGTTGCGTAAAGTCCATCGCAAGGAGTAACGAGGAGACGCAAATATATTTGCTGCGAGGGATCGACGTTACTCGTTATCGAATCGAATAGCCTGCCTTCGAGTAATTCGATATTAGTTCGACAAGGTTCGAACTCGGGCTCGAATAAACTACCGCTGAAGTGTACCACCCAACGATTGTTTCGAGACGGACCCATCCAATGTCGAAACCATAAAAGTGTATACCGACGTAAGGTGATATTAATGACAAGTAAATATATATTATAGAAAGCAAACGACAGAAAGGAGTAATGGTCTAACGACGAAGCAAGGAACGTTCGAGAGATAAAAGGAAATAAAGTAAGAATCGAGGAAGCGTACCAACGAGAGAGTCTTTTACGTTTCAAGAGAAGAATAAGAAGGAAGAGTCATAAATTGGATCGAAAAGAATTTATCAACTTCGTTACTCGGAAAACGACGCTTTCCACCGCATACTTCTTACGGCACGTCACGATATACGATAGACATCGATTCTTCGATTTTCAAGAAGCTTTACAAACTCCTTTCTCTGTGAAACTCGAATAACGCGAGAACTCTTTCGTGGGAACGGGCAAAGACTCGCGGTATAATCGTAAATCATGCTCGAACTTGAAAATATAACGCGCATCTTTTCCACGACTAACCGTCCCACGAATTTGTGAAATTTTACGTACTACGGACTTTGAAATCGCCCTCTCCCGCTTTCCCCGTGTTATCAAATGCGTTTGATCATCCGTCAAAGTTGCGAACGAAATCGCCTTTCCGTAACAAACTTTCGACTATCCGTTGACGTTAGGGTGAGGTTTAGGGCGACGGCGCGGAGGGGGGCCGCGCGCGCGGTACAGAAAAGAAGAAGAAGAAGAAGAAGAAGAAGAAGAAGAAAGGAAAAGAGGCGGTAACCTTTCGCTCGAATTGTTCTCTCGAAAGGTAATCGATCTGGATTTTCTCTCACTCGTCTTCTCGACCCCGAACTTTTAATAGTATTTTACTTTTAAGTACACTTCCGTCCGGATGATGCATCTGGTGCAGACGCGAAAGACGATCGAGTCGAAATTCCCTCGTAGAAAGTTAATAAGAAAAAAGTGGGGGACGCGAGAGAGAGAGAAAGAGAACGAAAAAACGACACGTAAAACCATGTTCGACGAAGGGATTCAACGGGAACGACCTTGCTCCTTCTTTTTTTTTCCTCTTTATTAAACGAGAGCTCTTTTTCTTCCGAACAATCAGAGCGACTCTCGATTCTCCTCATTTTTCTCCTTTGCTATGCCATCTTTGTCTCTCTCCCTCTCTCTTTCATTTTCTCTTTATCGATCATCCGCTTTGATGAGCGAAATTGACTGTGAAAATATATAATAGAAGAGACGTCGAGCCATTTGCAAAATTGGAAACACTCGATGGAAATGTACATTCCTGTTGAAGATGGAAGTAAATATGAGCTAGAATACGATCGAGTTCGTGCTTTCCAACTTGTCGACATTTGTACGAAGTGCTTGCGAATGAAGATCGGAAAAGTTAATTGTAACGCGACAGGCGCGCGGCTAAAGAAACGTAGAAGAATTGCCTCGGCAGTTAGAATCTTGAGGGAATGATTGGCCAAGATCTAGAGAATCCGGTAAGATCGCTCGGTTTACGCGAAACGGGGAAACGGCTACGCCGTTAATTCGCATTTAAAAACTACTTTTACCGTTGAAAATGCAATCACGTTCTAGAGAAATAAAAGGAAAAAGGACTCTGCTAACGAGAACGGGAAGAGCATCGTCGATGGACGTACGAAGTAGTTTGGAGAAGCGGACGTAGTTGAAGCGCCGCTTGAAAATGTACTTGAATTCAATTGTTTGAAAGTAGCTCCGTAATCGGTTCGCTCTCGTCGTTACCGACGGTAAATAGAAAGGCCGCACCTGTTAGAAATCACGGAAGAAGGTCCTCGTTCGCGAAGCTAGGGAAGATCCGAGGACGTCACGTCGAGTTTTCGAGGAAGGAAATAATTACGCTTCTATCCCATTCGTGGTACACTCTGCCTCAGAATTTTCTCAGTTTTCTCCCTCCCTCCCTCCCTCTCTCTCTCTCTCTCTCTCTCTCTCTCTCTCTCTCTCTCTCTCTCTCTCTGGTTCCTCACTCGCATACGTACTTGGATACGTGCGTCGTTTAAATCGAGATACTCGAATATCTCGATCACATTTTGCGAGAAAAGGTACGTCGTTCGAAGAAGAAAGTAGGCATAGCCTACTTTTAGAAAGAACAAGGGCGTTCTTTCGATTAGTCTTAACGCGCAGACGATTAAATTTTACGAACGGATCATAGTTATCGTCGATGCGTACAACTCGACCCACCGGATGAAATTTTGAGAAAACTGAGAATAGGAACGCGCGCTCTATCGCAGCTGAATAATAAAAGCGCTTTCGGAGCTCTTGGCTATCTCGGTGATCGAATTTCGGTGGCGGAAGGACGGAAAAAAACGAGAACGATCGATTTACGCGCTCGAGAAGGGAAGAGAAGAGGAGAATTTGTCGAAATTCACGCGTGAACACGCAAGAGAGATGCGAACGAGCATCCCCCCTCTTTCTCTCTTCATCTCTATCCATCCATTTATTGCTCTGCCCAAACAAACTCTCGGAGGCGATAGCAAGAACGACGAATAACGAACGAGTGGTCCTTTGTGTATCAAATTGTATATCGAAAGTTGCTCGAGTTACTCGCTAGAAGAACCGATAAGTCTATCAATCATTTTCCAGCTCGGATTAAAAGGAACGCGTGCGCGTACGAATCGACGACATTCTTGAAATTCCTTCGTGCTTCCACGGAACTTGGTAGAAGCGGAGAACGAGCAGAAAACGAGCTCGCAAAGAATCGAGTTACACGACGTCTGTTGCAAACGACCGCAAAGGAAAAGCTGAAAGTTTAGAAAATTCAAACTCGCGAACCTGAGGCTGCGGTTTTGCCCTTAAATACTCGTATTACGTCATTTCGAATCAAAGTTCGTCAAAAGAACCCATACCCGTCGGCACTGCCTTTCGAGTTTGTCATTTCTCTTTCGCTCGATGACGCAAACCCATAGTTACGTGCCACCTATCGAGGACCAAGGAAGCAACTTTCGGTAACTATTCGCAATACGATTTCGTTTCCGCGTGGCGCGATACGCGATGAACGCGACGAGTCGACGAATAAAAGTGCTCCTATGTATCCTCGTCTTCGAGAGGAAAGTAATAAACAAATCGAGGTCGAGGAAGTAAAGGATGGCAAGAGAACGGAAAGGAAGGCGTTCGAACGATCGTTTTCGAATTATCGCGAACGTTAAAAAGTGAGTATTTCGACGACGACGAAGTCATCGATGGAAGCAAGTCGAAGTCGTCGATATCCACTACACCAGTGCTCTTACTCGTTTCTTTAACGAGCGCTCTCGTAACAGCGAGTTGGCGAAGAGAATCGATGACGTTTCGCGCGTAAGCCGCGCTAACAACGAGTTTTCGCTCCTCGGGGGAAAAAAAAAGAAAGGAAAAAGAACAAAGGCTTTTGCCCGTTCGGACCGACAAACGTTAATAATTCGCAAATCGGGAGAGGCACGCTCCTCGTCGATTCTTCTCCCCGCGATCGTACTCTCGACCGTCCCGTTCCTAAAAACGTCGGACGAGTACTGCCCTCAGGAATGCCAACCGATGCCGCATAAAATGCACAAATTGCGTGTCTGTCGAAATTAACGAGCCGCGATAGCGACGCCAGTCGAAATCATAAGAGCGAGAAATGCGCTTTAACACGCTCGACTTCGTTATGGAAATTTGGATTTCATCTCGCGGTGCATTCTTGTAATATTCCAATCATTATTAATAAAGCAGCCACGCACTTCGCACCCGGATGCGCGTAATTGCAAACAATTTTCCCGGATTAATCGCTTTGTTCGGGAGAATGCGGTCGGGCGAATCGACGCGTTTCTCCCGCTATTAAAACGATGTATCGGGTTTCTTTCTCCCTCCCTCTCTTTGTCACTCGTTCTCGGTTCGATGGAAAAGAAAAGAAAAATCGCTTAAGCGTTTCCGAGCGAAATCAACGGGCCGGCGCGGCGGGGCGCGACGATGAAAGGGGAAAAAAGCGGACGCTCGCCGACAGACCGATCTCGGATCGGTTTCGATGTACGTAACGGACAGGAATAATCGCGCGCACCGTTGTCTACGCGCGCGGAAGCGTTCGCGATCGGTCTCCCGTCTCCGAAGCGTGGCGCGGATATTAAGCGGATGCAAAGCCACGTTAATTGTTTCGCCGTCCCATTTGCCCATTTGCCCATTTACCGTGTCCCGTCTGTACCGTTTCGAGCTTCGCAAGACGATTACTACGGTCGTCGAGACGCGTTTTACTCGCGCGACTGGAAAAGCTCTCGCGATCTTTCCGTGGACTAGGAAAAATCGCGTGACCATCGTCCGGGGAACGACTCGATTCCAAATAGAAATATTTCCCTTAAAGCCGTACGACCAGATTCGTTCGTTTCGCTCGTACGCGCTCTCGAGAGATAATGAGAAAGCGCTTCGAAGATACATCCCGTTTGCTCTTGAAATCCACGCTAGGTGTTGGCAGGAATGAAATTTCGATCGTCTTTATCTCCTTCTCTCCTCTCCATCCAATTTCGTGGGACGAATTTCATCTTCCATCCGTTTCATGGTCGGGGATTCGCGAATCTCGTCCTACATCTGAATCAACAACGTTGAAAGGTACTTTTCCCGAACACGATAGGACAATCTTATTTCATCGGATAGACTTCGATGGTAGAGAAGCGGGAGATAAAGAATTGGAGAAAGTTGGTAGAGAGGAAGAAAAATGAAAGGGAAAAACACGTTCGCTACTCTTCCACGTCCTTGTTCGTGCAAACGCTACGATGCTTACCGCGACATTAAATTCCATTCATAGATCCTTTCCAAAAGACTTGGAAATACTTGGCAAAATTCCACGACGCGGTAAACCACCGTCGCCTCTTTCCTCTTCCTACTCGTCCGTTCGAGAGAAAGAGAGAAGATTCGATAACAGTTCTCACGATTCGCGACTTTTTACGCTCTCGGGAAAGGAGACACTTTTCTCCGTCTCTCTCTCTCTTGCTCGCTCGCTCGCTCGCTCGCTCGCTCGCGTGTGCTTCAAGATCTTAACGGCAGTTAAGAAGGACGGTACGAAATAACGCGACGAGTGCGGGAAGGAATAAAAGAAAATAAAAGAGACAAAGAACCACGAAAGAAACTCGATCGTCCCGTTTCTTTTCTCGGCTCTCGAGCGCCTCGCTCCGAAAGGATAACAAGAGATTAGAAGAGGTTTAGAAGATACGATCGAGCGAGGGAGAGAGAAAGCGAGAGGGAAACAAAAGTGTTGGTAAACTGGTGTGGCCTAAGAAAACCAAGAGTCTCCGGGTGTATGGGAAAACGAAAGAAAAATAAAAAGTAAGGGAGGGAGAGAGAAATATGGAGGCGGTTTCGACGTACCGTTTAACCGATAAGAATGGTCTTCGCCGAGCTCTCTAGCCTCGCTCTCCCGTAAGACGCGTAAGAACGAGAGAAATCTTCGCGTCGCGCTACGAAATTTTACGTGTATCGCGACGCGGAAAGAAGACAGACACGGACCAAGATCGAAGTAATTTGCCTGTAGGCTGAATCAGAATCTGGCAGGTACTCGTCTTCCTCTTCTACCAGCACAAAAGGAACAAGTACGAGACGATTCTCTTTGTGCCCGAGGAAATGCGCCAGAAATGGCTGTCCGCGCTAGCGAAGGAGAGAAAGTGCCGAAGCAATTATCGTGATGGCGGTCTTCAAACCGGAACGTCGCGGAATTATTACGGCGGATAGTACCCTCGAGAAGCGAAAGATGGGAACGATCTTCGATATTCAGCCGACTCGGCTCCGATCGCGAGTCGCGAGTCTTCCTTCGTGGAAAGCAAGCCAGTCGATCATCGCCCTCTCGCGAATCGCAGCCGCGTTTCTCCGACGCAACGATGATGGCCGTCCAAACTTCCCCTCGTGATGCCAAATCAGAGTATCGACTTTTTTCGTAATTGTAATTTCTCCATCGCATTACCAATAATACCAGCTCGATACCGCTCGATACCGTTTTCTTTTCCGTGCTATCGCGACGGCAGTGGGTACAGGTGACTGGCTTCTATGAACTAGACGCGCGATATCGATTTCAGATTTCAATTTAATGCCGCCTCACGATATCCGAAGCATCCGAAGATCTTCCAATACCAATTTCGCGTTATCGGACTTTCGCTTGATGGCGAGCGAGAGAGAGAGAGAGAGAGGGCGGAGGGTGAGGGAGGAAAGAGAAACGCCGACCGCGGCTATCTTCATAGATGCGCGCGACTGGCCCGACCGTGAATCCTTCTCCTTTTGCTAATACCACGCGTAAATATCTACGTCTTCGTATCCGTCACTTTGCAGTTCCACCTCACAGGATCGTGATCGTCGACGAAAGAGGCATCGCTCGGGACAAAACGGCCGGACCGTACGCCGAGGGCGACTCCTTGCGGCTCTACTGCGACGTGTATGGCGGTAAGTAACGATCGTTTGAGAAGCTGCGAAATGCAATCGAATACCCGCAAATATGGATACGCGCGAGTAAGTAAACTCGAGAAATAGAAATAAATTCGTAGTCTACAACGAGGAAGGAAAGAAATATTATATCTCCTACGATTCGAACGAATACTATCTCTATGGTCTGTTTCCTTCGCAGGCAAGCCGCCGCCCACCGTGACCTGGTACCGCAACAACAATTTCATGAATAACAAAACGATGAACGTACGAAGCGGCGTGACGCGCAGCGAGATCGTGATAAAAAATTTGGGACGAGACGACGTCCTCTCGGAGCTGACCTGCAACGCGACGAATAATAACAGATCGCTCCCGCTGTCCTCGACCATTCGACTGGATATGAATTGTAAGTATCTATCCGCTCGAAGCAATAAAACAAAGCAAACAAAAGGGTCGCGACGCGACGCTTCGCTCAAGTAGATACGCTGAATGGACGACTATAAATAATCTCTCGGCGATTCTCCAAGAGTCTTTTCGCCTCTCCGTTCGACCCTAGATCCGACGATCCGACGACGTACATCGAAAAACGATGCTTACGCGTCTTGTATTATTAATTTCTATCGCTCCTCCTCGAGCGTACGTCCTCGAACATTTTTAATTACAAGCAGACTTTTCAACTCTAGATCGATACTCCCTCCGTCGCGAGCAAGGAGGAGGAGGAGGAAAAGGATAAAATTGGTACCTGCGACGAAAGCAAAATCAAAAATAAAAACGCATTTACGACGAAAAGACAAGTGGATTACGCGATGGCAGATATCGTAGTGCGAACGAACAATCGTAGAAATACCATATCGCTTTTTCACAAGAGCGAGTTACGGTCGGTCGAAGAGCCGAGTATTTCGATGGTACTTTGTTATTGACGTGCTATCGGTACGCTGCGTGATGTTTATCGGGATAACAGAAAAACCGATGGTCATTTTTCTAGCTTCACCTGCGAGCTCGGCGAGAAAAACACCGATACGGCGCGACAGAGAGAGAAAGAGATACGCCGCCGATCAAGATAGGAGATTTTTCGGGTTGGCTATACGCCGTTCGTCAAGTTGCCTTTAGAGCGTCGAAAGCGAGTGGCTAAACGTGACCGAGCTCGAAAGCGCGTTTAATCTCGTCCGCAGCACGCTGCTATTATGAAAAGATACATCTACCTCGACCCGGTGTCCACATAAAAAGCTGTTATCTCACGATCGCGCTATAAACTCGCTCCCTTAATTTATGCAACGCGTTACAGTTTCTTGGTATAAGACGAGAATATCGTCCATTCGAAAGCGTTGCTACCGTTACCGTCACTATTACTACCCTGCTGCTGCTATCGCCAATGGGAAGGCAGAGAGAGAGATCGCGCAGATGTTATCCCGTAAATCCTTCTAACGCTGCAGATACCGGAGATCAAAAGCCTTGGTAGCAGTGCGATACGCACGTTATGTTACAAGTAAATCAAGATGGACGAGACACGATACATAGCCGTAGGTGGAAAAGATAGACTCTTGCGTACACTCGCTTCTACCCCTCGCTTAGGAAGCTTCGACGATTCCCCTTGGGTGCTTTGTATTCTTCAAGAGAAACGTGTCTTGTCCCTGGTTATAGTGCGTAAGAGACGAGCGGGTAAAAGAAACAACCGAGTAAAGGAAAAACTGCGAAAGCAAGGGAAGTGATGTTTCGTGCGATCGTTAAAGGACGAATAATATCTCCGCGACCGAAATTCGCTCGTCCTAGCTCACACCCTCCCCCCTCTCCCTCTCTCTCTCCCTCTCCCTGCAAAGTGAATTCCATTATCTCATGCCGCCAACCCTTACATCTTCGATAACGTTCGATAGCAAATACCACACCGCGTTTTATCACACCGCCAACGTTTTATCAGTGCCCGCACGTTAATTCCGTTGCTCGAGAAAGGAACGTTTTACGATAGCCATATTCGCCACGCTACCTTTCATCTTTTTCTTTTCCTTTAGGCGAAACAACTTGATTATCATTGCTATTATTACTATTATTATTGTTGTTGTTAAAATAATAATAATAATAATTATTATTATTATTATTATTATTATTATTATTATTATTATTATTATTATCATCATCATCATCATTATCATTATCATAGTTGTTGTTGCTGTCGTGTAGTATCGTCGTCGTTGTCGCTACTTTGCCGCTGGTGTTGTTATTGTTATTGTTGTCATTACGTCGTTTTTTCACGGTGAATACGTCGATATTATCAATTCAATTGTCGTGCTCCGTTAGCTACGTCAATGGAAAACGAATAAAAATGAGAATAATTGAAAAAAAGTAAAGACAATGAACGAGATGAAGAATACGCGACAAAGAACAAAAGTAAATACACTGTTTGCACGGGACCATTAAAAATGTGTGGACAAAGCGAGGAGTTGAATGGCGAAAGAAATAATCTGATACATCCAACACGGCTTTCGCATTAACTAGCGATTAATTGAACGACCGCGACCGGAGGCTTTTACGTGATTTCGACGTGCGAATAAGCGATCAAAGTTTATGCGCTATTTGGGCCACGTTGAAAGAAAAAGATGTAACAACGTACGAGATATCCTTAAAAACGCTCGATGCGTTTTTCGCGAATGAGGGAAATATGAAAGCAAAGTCGTCTAAAGGATTTCCGTTTACGTCACCTATTTACTCAAACGTTTACGCTTTGCACGTTTATGCTTTCGGCACAGTTTCGATAAGACTAAGAGTTAACGATAAGAAAAAGAAATATGACGAAAGTTTTATATATATTTATCGGGTTATTCGGAGCTCTCGAGAGGGCTATCGTGGAACTTTATAAGAGATAATAGTTTACAATCGGGTAAAGCTACGATTTGAATTAGCGTCGTTTTATTTCGACGATTGGACGTATGTAACGATGAAACGAACGAAATCGAACGACCTCGCTCGCCGTCAAGGGCAACCGAAGAGAATCCAGGGCCGGGGCCGGATGTCTTTTCGTTTCGAGTCGGCAAAACGGTGGCAGCATTTTTTTTTTTTTTTTTCTTTTTTAAAAGCACACGAAGGATCTCGCGTAGGAGGAACGTATTTAAAGAGTTTGTTCGAGGACGCGTTTGTCGACAATGCCTGCGCGACTCCTTTCGACGCGAGGAAAAGGAGGGAAAGCTGCTCGACCGACGTACGAATGATTTCTTTGTAAAAGACACTTTCCTCCTCTCAATACCTTGCTCTCGAACGCTCGTACACGAATATAACTTTTTAATCGTTTAATGGAACAGATTGAAAGGGAGAAAAACGATCTCCCCGTTGATTCTAAAAACAACGTTTCGTTCCGCCTTACGTAGACGTACCCTTTTCGTTCTACTCGCCGAAACATTTCACGCAACGTCGACGATCGAAAGACGTTTAACGAACGGTTTTCCCCGTTATTCATACGTAGGTACGTCTAGGGTCGTTTTACACGTCGGGGAAACGAAAGGATACGTCAAAGATAAAGAGATTTCAAGGAGGATTATGGAATGAAGAGGAACGTTAATCGAGGCCAGATCGATGATGTATTTACGTGGGCTTCGTACGAGGTCCTCGCTTGAAAAGAAAATTCAAACGCAATACGGACACGTGGCTGAATCTCGGCGGTCTCTCGAGTAGAGGAAAGAAGCGATCGTCTGGCGGAGACGCGGCGAATCCGCACGTTGCTTGAATTTCATTATCCGTTGGAAATTGAATTTCGTCGATCAATTACTCGATTCAAAAAGAGAGTAAGGAAAGGCGCATGCAACGAAAGACGGGTGCGGGAATCGTACCGACTGCGGATCAGGGTTCTCGTCCGTAAAAAATCTTAACGGCCGCGCTCGAGCTTCCATCTTTTTAAGAAAGTACACCTATCCGTCCCTTCTCTCCTTTTACTTCCTAGTTCCCAGAGAGGTAGCCTCTTTCGCATTTCCTACAAACTCTTTTCCGAGCGAATTTTTCTTCGCGAACGGTACCTACAAAGAGAAGGAAGCTCGCCAACTCACAAAAGCCGAATTTCGCTATAATAACGTCTACTCGAATTAGCCTTATTATTTAGAAACACGTGTACCGAGTAATAGAAGAATTAATTATATCGCATCGAGGATTTCGTTGGAGGCCTTTCTAAACAAACTGCTTCCACAGAAATCCTGCGCGTTATCTTTATTTGTTATTGCCACCCAGCGCATATACGTAACAACGTATTACATAATATGCACGTACGTCCATAGATATGCCTATATACCTGCCTTTACGACGCGTATGCATACGTATGCAAATGCAAGGTTTATACGCTCGCTCGAATATACTCGGAGGGTCGCGGAGCGTCGGAGCGTCGAAACGCAGACCGCTTTTCATCGAAGGATCCTTATCCGCAAAGTTTGGCTTTCATTCGCTTTGCAATTCAATTCGTTGAATCTCGCAGAATATATCCTTCCACGCTTCGCTATCATTTTCGACAATTTCGATCGAACGTCTTCGGCGTAGTCGGCGTTTTCCTCTTCGTTAAAAGCGCAGGAGGAAACGCAACGAATTAATGACTGCAACTTGCGATCCGTCATCTCCTTCTTACGCTACGTCGTGTCACCCGGCGGACGTGTTTGCGCGCACGGTATAATATCTCCAAGATTTAACACACTCGCGCGTTACACGCTCTCTCTTCATCCGACTCTCTCTCTCTCTCTCTCTCTCTCTCTCTCTCGCCAACCAAGTTGTCCGACGGGACGACGAAACAATTACTTTCTCCACGCTACTACGATATCATCGGATTATCCGTACGACGTGTGCACGCATGAGACGATCGAGTTACGAATGATATCTCTTCACTCGCCCGAATATAACGCTTCGTATCAATTTTCTCGCGCTCACGCTCGATACTATCTTTTCCCTCGAGTTTTCTTCTCCGAAATGAGAGAGAGACGAGCAATTATCATAGAAAGGCAAAGAGATTGGCAATACCCAATGTCGTCAAATCAACACCGTCGAGGCAGTAGAATGCCGTCCAGAGGGAATAGTCAGAATTGGAAATATCAAACGCGAGCAACTTTCTTACAATTATCGTAGAAAATGCAAAAAATTAGCAAAACACGACGGTGGCAACGCATACGATACGAAACTAATTCCGCGACTTTCTATGATTTCATCTCGCATTTAGACTATTTATGCAAACTGGAAAACTCCTTACTTACCGCGCGAGTTTTCCGCTCGAAATCTCCTCCGAACGATCAAAAGCTCTCGATCGTAATTCGTTGAGAAAAAGTAAGACGTCGAAATTGCTCTCGTCTCTTTCTCCTTTTAGAACGACCAAGACCAGTGATTGAATCAATTTCGCCGATTAATAACTTTCGATCAGCAGAGAATCGCGTATTCGAAGAAAAGCAAAAGAAACCTTCGATATGGACGACTTTAAAGACATTCAGTCGCAATTCGGTAAAAGTAGATTGAACTTGAAAAAGTTAAAAGTTACGGTTAAACCTTGTGTTTCCGTTAAAAGCAGTATTTGAAAGACGTTGTCTCGAAGCACGGCGATGCGTCTTGAAAAGATCAAGTATAAACTTTAGACGGCGTTCGCGAGGAAACGTATAATATAATAATAATTCGCACGATCGTTGCCGAAGTAGACGTTTCCGAGCGAACGAAACACGTCGCATAACGTATAGTCGACAAGTAGTCAGGACGGTCGAGGAACGGTAAAGCTGACGCGTGTCAGTGGTAACCGGCGCCAGGTGGCAATAAATATTGCAACTACTCTCGTATTCCTCGAGAAAAAGTCCGATGCAAGGAGAGGAAGCGGAACATCGAGAATATTTCTTGGTCGGCGTTGATCCATGGCGTCCTTTTAAAGACGCAACGTCTTTCCAACTCTCTTTCTCTCTCTCCCTCGCCCTCTGAATGGATATCCGGCATCGTTGAATAGACCCTCCCTCTCGCTCTCGCTCCGTCAAGAGACTGGCCTGAATTTCTAAGCGAGGAAAATGGTACCGGTGTGCGACGGACGTAGGAACAGAAACGCGAAAGCTTAGCCTTAGGCGGTAAGGATGACTACCGAGTGCGACTGCAAAGACGACTACCAAGACGTCTACCAAGAGGACGGAACGTATAAAAAGGCCAAAGAGGATCGACGTCGCGTTGAAAAAGAAAAGACGGACCCTTCCATAGAGAAGCTTTTCGCGTAGAATCGCGCTCTCGCGAGCGAGACAAACGTGTACCATGTGGCACGTACGTCGGTAGGTAAGTACCGTGTACACGGCGCTACGCCGAAACGAGGGTAAACGAGGGATATCGCGGCTTGCTACACGCGCGATCGTGTCGACGCGAGAGAACGAAGCTTGCTCTCTTTCCCCCTTCGAAAGAGCGCACTTTGCGGTATTACAAACGATACCGTCCATTTCAAAGTCCCGCGGACAACCTGGACAAAAATTATCGTCGGGGGCATTTCCTTGTTCCACGCTCGACGATCATAAACTTGAATTTGATTCAAGTCGAAGCGAATGAACTGCCGCCCCAATGCCTTTTTATACATCCATTAGGTACCGCAAGTTTCAAACGGTCAAGATAATTGCGTATTAAACGAACGTTCCGGCGAAACAAAGCGAACGACTCGATGAGTCGAGATAGTTACCGAATTACAAATGTCGCGGTGAAATTCTATCCGCTAATTCCACTTGGTTCTCTCCGAACCGAATACCGAAGGCACTCATCCTAATTTACAGTCAACAAAAGCGTCGATAAATCAATGAAAATGAATGCGCTATGTCGCGGACACGGCGCGGCGACGAGATAAATTTCTCGATAAAGGATGCCGAGCGTATGAGAGAGAGAGAATGCAGCTAACTAGACGTTAAATCGACGTTGAAACGAGTTTTATTTCGTACGTCGAGTAAGTACACGTACGAGAGAATTCGAGTATCTGAAATCCCTTTGTACGCGACTAACCAATTGTTTGGAAAGGGCATACGTTCGATCTTCTCGTTGCACGACGAACCGCGGAGAAGTCCTTCGGACGCGGTATAAAGATTATATTACAAACGAACCCGTGCGAAGAACAAGAGAGAAAGGTAAAGAGAAAGATAAACGCGATTCTCGTACAACGCGAAAGGACGATTTAACTCGTAGGTACGGATTATCCTACGTTCCACGGTAATTCGAACGGCGTAGAGAATTACTCGCGTAACCGTACACTCCTGCTTATCTACCAGAGTTTCCACAAGGGACGATGATATTCCTGCTCGGTATCGATCTATACGCGCCGAATCCAAAATAATCTTTCGCTTATTTGTGACCGCCTTCGACCGTAAAATATTTATCCTATCCGGAATCGAACGATACTGCGAACCCGAACAATGTTTGCCCTTACGAAATTTCTATCTATACTTAACTAAGATCGTTATCTAGGTGAGTAGGCAGTTTGGGAAAATAACGTTGCCGGTACGTTGCCTTAATGACGTTCACATATTTTTTTAAGAGCGCGCTCGCGAGGAAAATCAGGTCTGGCGTATCAGCAAAATTCGCTCCCACGCAGAGAGAGAGAGAGAGAGACCTTCGGAAAGCAATAGGAGCTAATCTCGTACAAAAGGTTTTTGCCACTTTTACAGGGCCGCTGTACGATACAGTGGTAGACTGTCCTAAATTTTAAGCACGCTGCAGAAGCACGTACGAGGTAGAACAAGTGCTTCGGAACAAGGTTTCCCGCATATTCTCTCTCACACGCGCGCATAGACACACTCTTCTCGTACCTTTGCCCAATCTGTACTAGGACCAACCTACAGCCGGGCGGATTCTCGAACGGGGTACGCGTACCGGCTGTTTGTATAATACGCGTGACAAATCCCACGCTAGCCGGAATCGCGGATTAATGAACGGCCTCGTTATACGCGACGCGAACCGCGCTTGTTTATCGTCGACCGTTCTGTCGGCAGCACCGATGCGACGTACACTTGAAAATCGATAACCATTAGCCATGCATAGATTCGCTAGGCCGTACGCTCGTTGTTCGGAACATAGAGCCGCTTTAACGAAAAACACGTGTATCTGAAAGACGCGTCGGAAGGAGGATGATTTTTACGAGCATTTCGTTTGCTCGAACATAGACGGTCGCATCTTCGCTTCCTCCTTTCCCCGTCTTTCTTTTGGCCACGCTTCACGCTCGCTTCTCCTTCATCGAGAATGACGCTTTCCATCCAATATTCCCTTGTCTTCTTTCCAGGAACTTCTCTCCTCCTCCTCGTAGATGGCACGTCCTCGTGGCTCCTATAAAAATGGAAACGTTCGACGCACACTCACGAGACTCGATCTCGTTCCTTCGGAAAGTACGCGTATCTAAAACGTACAAGAATACGTACGTTTCTCCTAACACATCCTTCTCTCATCGAAGCGTCTCTTTTCGACGAGTTTTTCGAAACGTCCAAACGGAGAACGCTTCATTTTATTCGACGAACGAAATCACGTAAAAAATGTGACGTAATGCACGAGATTGATCATTGGAATCGTTCAATGATTCACGAACGCTCCAAAACGCCTCTTTAATCGGGCTCGCTCGGACGGTATACTCGATTTTCTTTTCCACGTCGAAACGAATATTCTAAGAGCTCCCTCGTATACGCGCTTCTCGTCTAAATTTTCAAAAATACCGACCGATCGTGGTCGGACATGCGCCGTCAAAGGGCCGTCAAAGCGCCGTCAAAGCGCCGTCAAAGCGCCATTCTTCGCACCGTCAAAGCGCCGTCAAAGCGCGACCGAAGTACAGTTGAAAATGCCGTCAAGGAGGAATACACTTGTGTATACATCTTCGATCTCCGGTTTGCGCGAATAATAAAATAAGAACGACGTGAAGAGAAGAAAATACATGCGTGGTATGTGTGTGTGTGTGTGTGGGCGCGCGTGCGCAAGTATATACGTACGTCGCGTCGACAATATCATGTTAAACTTTATGAATGCCACCGAGCGAACGGTTCTTTCTCCTCCATTTCGCTAACGAAAATTTGTCTTTTATTGAACAAAGAATTTCAGATCGTGACGAGAGAGAGAGAGAGAGAGAGAGAGAGAGAGAGAGAATGAGATAGACAACAGACGGACAGTTAAACAGAGAGAGAGAAGTGGACGTTTCAAAGCAAAGAGAAGTCGAGCAAAGACGGTAGACAATTTTCCGAATAACTCGATTCCCGTTCCTGGCGAAGGCTGCGACGGAGCACAAATGATGTATAGCTTTATAACAAAGAGAATTTATCAACGTCAATTTGTCGCAGTATAGCACGTCCTCTCGGTTACACGGTGCTATCGCGAAAAGAGGAATTAGAAAGAGAGAACAATGAGAGAGGATTGATTATCCTGCGGGGAACGATTCTCTAAAAATACGAGACAAAACCAAGATCCGTAAGTTAATTGCAGGACTTATAATTCGTTTTAATTATTTTCATCTAAAAAATAATGACTCGTCCACCTGATAACTTCTCCAACGCAGCGCGTACCAAGACGCGTAACGAAATTACGAATACCTACAAATGCTTTGACATCTTTTACGGGAAATCATTTCTAATTGGAAAAATATTCGACCTCCTCGCTATTTAAATACGTTCACATCGAGAGATTCAATATCATGGACGCTTATCATGGACCATATTCCATCCGCTCTGTTTATTGCAAAATACAAACGATCGCATTATACCGCAGCTTTATTTTCCGGCACGATATATTTTATCGCGTTAAGGTATCGTATAAAATGTTTTAATTACATGGTTCTCCGGTATACGAGATAGAATTTATCTTTTCATCGCAATTATAGAAATTTATTGCCACATCTAGACTCGGCAGGGAAAAAAATGAAAAGGTAGGTTTATCAAGGCCTACGCGTTCTCGGTAAAAGGTACAAAGCCTCGAGCGCGATGTTACGTTTTAAAGAAAGAAAGAAAGAAAAAAACGAGAGAGAGAGAGAGAGAGGAATAAAAATGACAACTGTTTCAGTCAGCCCGCTGGAAGTGAAGATAAGGGATGCTAATCAACCTCTATCGGCTGGCAAAAGGTACGAGCTCGTCTGCAGAACTTCCGGTTCGCGACCACCGGCGATCGTGACTTGGTGGAGGAACGGTCAACGTTTAGTGGATTCCAAGGAAACGGTGAGGAAACGGAAACCATAATTCCAATAGCCCGTTCTCGCTACTGACTCGAATCGGAGCTCGAACTTAAAAATCGACGAAATAGTTTTAGGAGATAACAGGGAAAGAGGCAGAACGCCGCCACGTCGGACCGGCACGAAAGTATAGGAAGAAAGAAATTCGTTAAGAGTACTCTGGCATCCCCAAGAATCGGATTATTGGCTCCTTTTTCGCGGGAGTAGTAGCGCGAAAAGAAGTGACGGAAAATGCTTTCGAGACTCGATTTGTACGATCGAAGCGTAGAGACTCGAGATAATTCGTAATTTTGTGACTCTCCGGCGTTCTTTTCTTTGGCGTTCTTTACACGCCTCGTACACGCCTCGTACACGAGCCGTAAAACAGAGCCAGCCGTGTGTACGTATCCCGAAGGTAGCTCGTGCTCGCGCGCATTAACTTGGCGTGTATTCGTCGAAATGGCGTGTGAGATATCGTTATCATGAGCTCGTGCCGCGGCTTAAGCCGCCGGTAAAAGCGTCGTTAAGAGCCCGAGGTAATTTAAATCAAAGTAAGCCACTGACGCGATAACGCCGCGCCACGCCGTTCGCATCCTTCTCCCTTTAACCTTGCAACAACTAGCTCGCTCGTGCGCGGACGTGCCAACCCATGGATACCGTCCTAGCGAGCACGTAATTAAGCTAAATTGATGCGTGACAGTCGGCTTGCCGGTGTTGCTTTTAATTAATTGATACGCCGCCACGAATTACTCCGTGTTTACGAATGATTAGTCGCAATTGCGAGTGCAATCAGCGCACAAAAAAATACTTATTCTTTCCGACTCGACGACTCGATTTCATCGAATATGCCACGGTAAAGAAAACGAAAGACTCACCGTTCAACTTTGCACGTTGAAGAAGGAGAAGAAGAGGAAGAAAAACGAGTCCTACCCTCGCTGCGTTCTCCAATAGATTATAGTTTGCCGCTCGTATTTCTCTCGGCCGTTTCCCACTAGCACCCCTCACGCTCCATCGGTCCCTTACTCTATATTCTCTCTCTCTCTATATATATATATATATATACACACACACACGCGCACACACATCCCCTTTTGTTTAAGTTTCTTATATAAGCAACAAAACAAAGTGCTACGGAACCAAGTGTATCGAGTCTGAAACAATATTTTCTTTTGGTAATTCTCCCTTCTTCCACGAGTCGCTGCATCTTTCCTTGTCCGTACGACGTTTCAAATATTTACATCGTCGTCTTATCGGATTAAACAAGAAAAAAAGAAAATAGAAAGGAAGAAGAGGAGAAAAGAAAGAAAAAGATACGCAACTCCATGGATCGGAAGCACAACAAAAATTCTTTCCTTCCGCGATCTCTCAGGCCATATAAGAAAGAAGACCGAAATAAGAGGATGCAGAAATGAGCATACGTAGTAAGTAGGTAGTCGTAGTTTAGGTCGATCGAAAATTCGTCGGCGAGAGATATACGCGAGGGAAAAATAAGAGCTTCTGAAACGACTTCCTTCCATCCATCACTCGTAATCCCTTTCGCGTCCTTGCCACGTCTCGATGCGACGTAGTCCTTCGTGTTATCAGAGCAGCTTGCGACTTGCTATCGATTCGGCTGAGACGCGACGATCGGAGCGGAAAAATGCACTTCCGCCACAATGAAATTGGCTGAAAAAGATTCAGCGTCTTTTCTTCCTTCCCCCCCCCCCCCTCTCGCATCGATAATAAGAAAAAGTACAGATCGATCGAGGATTTTGACTCGAGTTCGAGCGTTCTTCCCCTCTTTCCGATGATAGATAAGCTTTTGACGTATGTATAATTCATATAGTGGAAAAATGTAAGATAAAGTAAGGAGATAAGAAGAGAAAGAAAGAGAGCAAATATAAGAAAAAAAAAAAAATAAAAAAGAAGAAAAAAAAAGAGAAAACGAATAAAAGTTGCGGGCGACGTTGTTACAGACTTCGAGCGATGGGAACACGACCAGCAGCGTCTTATCTTTTATGGCGACCAAAGCAGATGCCGGTAGACACTTGTCATGCCGAGCTGAAAATTCGATCACGGGAAGCGCGCCGATAGAGGACGACTGGATACTCGAGATACAATGTAAGAGTATTAACGACGCATTTTATCTTGCCCGAAGGAAAGTTGAAACGACGTTCGTCTCCGACGAACGGACGAATTTGCGCGCGAACATTTTCTTTTCTCTCTTCTCTTTCCTTTTCGGTCGTTAAAACCGCACCACTTCTTTCCCATAAACGATACTCAAGCGTTCGCTCGTCGATCGACCATATTTACAGACACGCCGGAAACGAAAATACAACTGGGAACGTCCTTGGACCCTAGCACGATTCGAGAAGGTATGGACGTCTACTTTGATTGTTTGATACAAGCCGAGCCACCGGTTACCAAAGTCGAGTGGCGTCATCAGGTAAGAAATTTTTTCTTACGATTTCTCTTCCTCGATTCGTCTCGTTGATAATGAAAAAGCTAGAAAAGAGAGAGAGAAATATCTCCGAACATGATCTTTAGAAGGAATCTTATCGAGTCGGTTCGACAAGTCTTTTTAATAAATTTCGCCTCGGCGTAGCGACGATATATCCTTGCTTCGAGGAGGTAAAAGCGATTACGTAGGCGCGCATTCGATCTCGCGACGATTCCGAGCGTCGAGCGAATAGGGAGATGTTGTTTCCTCGTTTCCCCGTGCCAATTAAAAATCGTCAAATTCTTCCGTAGGGCAAGGCACTTTATCACAACGTCACGCAAGGCATCATAATCAGTAACCAGAGTTTGGTGCTCCAAGGAGTCGACCGTAAGAGCGCTGGCAATTACACGTGCGTGGGATACAACGTCGAGGGCGACGGGGAGAGCTCGCCCTTTTATCTGAACGTCATGTGTGAGTATCGCATCTGCGCGAACGACGTTAATTCTACGAGCTACGTAGGATAGTACGCGCGAGTCCGGACGAGTGCCGCGATTCCGCGTTTGAGTTGCGCGTCGGATCTGCGCTTCGGGGTCGCGTCGGGTCGGTGGCATATTTACGTACACTCGCGTACGCTATTATCTTTCGCGCGAGAAGAAGAAGAAGCACCGCAGAAAATTATTTCCACGAAATCCTCATTCCCTCATCGTGGAACGCGACAACCGCGTTACGTTCTATAATCGATGCATACCGGCGACAACGCTGACGACGAAATAAAAGCGATTTCGAAGGGAATTTGACCGGAAAGCGAACCGTCGCGTCGCCTCGATCGTCATTAATCTTTCGACTTTCCATCGATTATAAATATGAAAATGAAATCCCACGGTTTAATAATCCTGCCAATATATAATACGTGTACCTACATAAGTACGTATCCAACCGTTATAAATTTATAACAAACATGTCCGCTTATTTGGTTTGAATTATTATTAAATCCTCCTATAAAAGCGTACGCGAAAGGATATGACGGCGTCGACAAGGATATTGAAATTCCGCCCTATCAATTTTGCTTATTAAATTATTAATGGCGTACGTTAGCACATAATTTTGGTAAAATCTATTCGCATTATTTTCCCGCGTTAATTCGGATTTAGCGACTCGACTCGCAAATCGGTCTCCGTCGTCTCTATCGTCCATTTACGTATTTTTGCAGTCGCGCCAACTTGCAAGCCGAACCAAACCAAGTTCCACGGCGTGGCTAAACAAGAAAAGGCCAACATATCCTGTCAAGTGGAAGCGAATCCCGCGGAAGTGCAGTTCCGGTGGACGTTCAACAATTCTGCGGAGAGTATCGACGTTGCCGCGGGTCATATCGCCAGAGCAGGCACATCCTCGATCGTTTCGTACACGCCGATGACGGAATTGGATTACGGAACGTTGCTATGTTGGGCCACGAATCGTATAGGGCATCAACAAGTGCCTTGCGTCTATCACATTATACCCGCCGGTGAGTTATCCTTATGCAGCAACGATCACGAAAATCGAAAGACCTCGATAATCGAATATCGGATGTCGCCGTTGGCATTGCCGAACACCGAGCACAAAGGTAATATCCGGCAGTTTTCCTTTTGTCGTGCGGACTTTCGAGTCGACTCAAAGTTTTCGAAGATAGGGTATATGTACGTATGATAAATCCATGTCCGCTTGTCGAACCTGAGAGATGATGTATTTTTTTTCGTCCCGGCGAATCTTTCCGAGTCGCGCTGCAAGCTCCTTGAAAATCAAACTAAATCGCTATCATCATTTTTCCGCTAAAGATAAAAGCCCTAGTGGACTTGGAGTCGCAAAAATTCATCGCGCGCGATTTTTCACGGAGAACGAAAGTATTCTCTCTCGTTTTTGTTATCTCGAACAACCGTGCTTCCGGCGCGTCGCGCCACGCCGTGAGGATATTCTTTGGAAAAAGAAAAAAAGAAGAAAGGAAAGAACAAAAAAAAAAAGAAAAAGAAGACGAGAAAAGAGAAAATATTTTCCCTCTCTCGGCCACGCGACACGTCCTACCTTTCCCCTTACCGCGGCTATATTTTCAAGAGGTAAGCTTGGAAAAATAGCGCGAAAGAGGTACCCTATAGAGGTACCCCTACGAAGGAACAATGGGCATTTGCATTCCTTTTGTCGGCTTCGTTAAGCCACCTAAGATATTGCGCTCCTTTCTAAAGGATCATCGATCGCACGGTTCCATCCAAACGTACTTTATATATAAACTTTTCGTTTTATCCGGGTAAAAAAAAAAAAAAGAAAAAAAAAGAAAGAAAGAAAAAAAGACGTCGAACGGATCGAACGAATTTGAAGATTGAGAGGAACTTGATTTAGCGTAACTATCTCTTTCCTCCCTATCCCCGCCTGACAGGTCGCCCGGATATGGTACACAATTGTACTACCTCGAACACATCGACCAACTCGTTTTCGGTGCGATGCACCGAGGGTTTCAACGGCGGCTTACCGCAATCCTTTCTTCTCGAGGTGAGGGAGAGCAACAGCCAGGAATTGCGTGCAAATTTAACATCGCCGGTGCCGCGTTTCAGCGTCGCTCAACTCGAGTCCGGTGCTCTTTATCAGGCGTGCATTTACGCGTACAACGATAAAGGGCGCAGCGAGGCAATGGTCGTGCAGGCAGGAACGTTGAGGCTCCCTGAAAAACAATTAACATCCGAGTCAGGTAAACGCGTGTAATCTCTTTTCACAACGATCTTCTTTTCCGAATTAATCGCGAGAAACGGAAGGAAAGTATGAAAGTTGAAGCATACGGACAAAAAGCTTCGAATGCGATCGATCGAACTTTTCTTCCTTTTCTCCGCACGCAGGACGAATTAGACGAATAGGACGGAAAATACGATAGTAAGATCAGTCGTTGGCTTTTTCAGAAAGGCCACGGCAAAACGTTAGATTAACGCCGATGTTCAGTGTCATGATCGGCGTGGTAACGGCCTTGATAATCGTCGCGGTAATAGTCATGGTCGTTTTGAGGATCCAACACACCAACGTCGAGGAACGTGGCAAGTCGCAAATAGAGGAACATGGGAAGCAAACGAAACCCGTGCCGATACAGCGTGAATTGAGGTTTCGCGAAGGTAGCAGCCTTCTTAACGACGAAAAGCATCCAGGTAGTCCGTTCAGGAAATTGGACACCAGCGGTGATCTGAGCGAGAGCGACGAGAAGAATCCGGACATCATACCTCAGCAAATCACCGGTTCGTATAGTATATGTCTACGTATTTGCGATGAAACGATCGAAGAAAATTTCTCCCTTCTCGATTATCAATCGTTATTAACCGCTCATGCAATTTTGTTTTTCTCAGGTGACGAGCCCTCGGAATATTTGAGAAAAAGACGACTGGTATCGACGATAGAAACTTCTCCGTCGAGAAGTCTCTTGGAACACTCGACCATCACTTCTTTAACCGGCCACGGTAGCTACGTTGGCTACTGCACCATTCGCAACGGGATGCCCCTGCACGAATTTTCAAATTTATCTACCAAGCACAAAAGTGTAAGAAAAACGCCGTTTTCTCTTTCCCTTGAGAGCCGGAGAAAGGAAGAGAGAAAGAGAGAGAGAGGGAGAGAGAGAAATAAAAAATCCTTCAGTTTCAGCCCATCATCGGAAGCGTGTACGACGACGGAGTGTGCACGCTACCGAGACAGCACTGGCCGACTCAGAGCGTTCAATCTATGACGATGAGTCCACCGATGTTGTACGCAGGGTTAGGAGTCGTCGGTAGAACCTGTCCAAGTACATGCACGCTCTTGTCGAAGGACATCGAAACGAGAGTTCCTGCTCAGTGCTGCGTCCAGTCGCAGAAAGAGGCGACCGTGACTACGCCCGTTGTGATGGCCAAGAGAGAAAGCTCGGTGTGACGCTGCCTCGAGAAGTACACCATGTATTAGAAAAAAGAAAGATTCGTTGTTAATTATCTTGTCGCTCGCGAAAGAAGTACGAGAGAGAGAGAAAGCGTATGTGACGCACGTCGTATGTGAGTTCAACAACACAAGCCTCTTTTACTTTAACGAATTTATTTCCTACCCCGTAAATGAAATCGCCATTTTACGAACTTATGTTGAATCAAGTGCCCTTTTTATATTAAAGGAAGACTTTGAAATTGATACTGCGTCGATAAATGTGTATGCACGTGAATCGAGAGAAAGAGAGAGGGAGAGAGAGAGAGAGAGAGAAAGCTGTGTGCACGAACGCGTGACATTTAGTACGAATGCCTACACATACACGTGCCTGCGTGTGTTTGTACATATATAAATATAAATATGTACAGTTGAACGAGAAAGTGTATATATACAGACACACGCACGTGCTCCATGCATACACTTGAGAATACACAAAGAAACACATACGCAGCGTCGCGTAATTTATGTACTGTACATACCTTTGGAACATGGAAGATATTTTATACAAATCAATAGCATAAAGTTTATTCAACTTTTACTACGGTACACACTGTACAATTTGTCTAGTCGATGTAAGTAAAAATACGTAGACGAAATTCAAAAATCAATCGTGCAACCAGAATAACGTATACTGAAAAGGGTTAATTCGTTGGTGCGATACTGTGTGAAAAATCGATCACACGTCGCGGCGTGTCGGAGCCGGCATAAGTTAAAAACGTAGACTGCTGGAAAAGGGGATTGAAAGCGAGGGAACGCGATAGAAACATATCGTTTGGTTTTCCATCACGAAAACCGGACAAAACGTTCGAAGAGAGAGTATAAAGGAATGAGGCGTTCGAACCAAAAAGAAAAAAAAAAAAAAGGAAGAAAGAAAAAGTAGAGAAGCGAAAAACGAACGACGACGAAAAAAGTCAAAGCAAGTCCCCGATTTCTTTCGGTCTACAATATTCTGGATTTTATTGTAACGTTAACTATCTGTATAATAGTGTCTTGAAGAGAAGACAACGTTTCCTCCCTTTTGCGAGTAATCGTACTAACGACACAAATACGAGCGTTGTTTTTAAAGAGGGGGAAAAAAGAAGAATGAATCTTTATCTTTACTCTTACGATTAGATGAATGCCGATTTACTTAAGTTAAGTCTGTCACTCGTGGTACGTAATTGCGATAGTCCTACAAATTACTGCCTGTTTCGATGCTTAAGAAAATCTTGTTGGAAATCTAATGTATCACCGGAGGTCATTTCTCGTTATCTCTCCCTTCGTATCATACGTGAACGTATCGTTAATCGTTATAAGGATGAATGCCCGTGCGAATACTCCTCTGCGCCACGCAGCGAGTAGGAGGGTTATCACGTTTCAGCCGCGTTTCAACCGTGGTTCCTTCCTGTAGATTGCAAATTTGTATAAAAGAGCAAAATGTGCGAGTGTATGGCTTTCGTCGATTATCGATTTCGTTACCGGCGCCGGCGACACGACGACGGTACCTATGTTCTAACGTAGAAAGAAACTAAATCGATCTCCATTTCCGCGATTTAAGGCTAAAGGGGAGGGCATCGAAAGTGGATGATATTTCGCTTCCTCTTGTAAATACCCACTTTTCGATGTAGATGAGAAACGCGTAAATACTTAAAGGTACTTTAAAGAAGAAAAGCAGAGGAAAGGAAAAAAGGATAGAGAATAGAGAAATAAAAACCTGAAAGGTCCGAGTACTTGGGAAAGGTTATTTGGCGTTTAGGCACCTAGCTGAGAAAGTGGCCTATCCGCGAGTCATTTGTTAGTAAAATAACGTCGAAACCGAACGTTTCTCTAAACTTCTACGTAAATGTGTTCTTTCGATCGCTAGACGTTAAGTTATATCTCTGAGAAATCCGACTATAACGTTTACTAAATGAATTGTTAATTATTATTGCCATTGATGGAATTGATGTTGGTACATGATCGAATGTACCGTCGAAATATGTACGTTAGTGATTGATAAATTGGAAAATGCGTAATTTATCCTTGTAAGAAGTTTTACACGAAATTAAAGAAAACAGAGATACGCACCAAAGGACGACTTCGTTCGTCGCGCATGTTCGAGATCAATCGTAAATGTCGACGATACGATGAAAACTCTGATCGTTTATTTTTAACCCATAAACGTTGACACATCTCGCAAGGTTAGGAAAGTCTACTTACGTTTCACGTCGTGAAAACTAACGTAAGAAAATAAAACACGTTCGATGATCTCGTCAAATTCAACGTTTCCTTTTTAATCGTCGCAAGTCTACGTTTTCTTCCTTATTAGATCTTCGTCTTTTTCTTCATCGACGCATTTCTCCGACGCGTAACGAGGCATATTATCCGACGGAGGTGGCCAAATCGTATCTGCAAAATCATCGTATCAATTTCGATAAACGCGTTTCTTCGAGGCTCTTGCCATTCGTTGCATATCTACTACGATGACACATCTACGAAGGCAAAAACATTTAATGCCTATCGGAATTGCAAAGAAGTCTTGCGTATAGAATTTGGCCGACTAACACGCGCGCGTCTATACCGTATATGCGACATCAGCGACGAGGCCAAAGTTCCGAATGTACAACTAAGTTAGGATATACCGCTTGAAAATTGACATCTAGCGTAACACAATGAAATTATTTAAAGGTGAGCGCAACGCGTAGTTTCAAAGTGAAAACGTAAGGCACCATTATCCGTGCGAGTCTCGTTCATTAGATCCTCTACTACTACTAATACGTCAAAAGAGACGATAATTACATCAGTTGTATAAGTTACAAATTTGCAAGTTGCGTCAGCACTTCTGAAAGAGACATCGCAACGCATAAGTATGCGCGATATGTATGAAAGTTTCGTTTCGGATAGGAGCCAGTGTCGCGGCATCGCAGACGTACGATTGTACTTGCTGGAAATACAATACCTTGGAAAATGTTCAGACTTCCTAGGAAAATAATTTACATGCTTAACGGTATAAAGAGAAAATACGTATACGTATTGTATATTTACGCTCTTAGCAAGAGCGAAAAATTTACGAGGTATCGTGTATCCGCTCGTAAGACACGACCCAGACTTTCTTCCGTCGCGAGATATAAACAGGTAGTACTTATTCTCTCAGACATTTTTGCCGATACCGAAGTATTAAACAAAGAAAAATACAAAAAAAAAAAAAGAAGAAAGAAAGAAAAACAAACGAGCAAAAAAAACACAAAAAAGAACAAAAAACCGAAACAAAAAAATAAACAACGGAGGATAAGTATCGCGTAACTTTATCCACGATCAACGTACGTTAGCTAGAACGTGTCGAGACGCGAGTCCAAGTGCGTTTTCTTCTATCGCGAACGACGTAGTGCCGACCACAAGCACTAGGCACGATCATATTTGTCGCACTACTATACGATTCATGGATTAATTCGATATAAGATGTGAAAAGATTCGTTAGAATAAGAATATCGTCGGAGCACCGACTGCTCGAACCGTACTGCTTGACCGGGGCTGCTTTTTGCCAGAAACACTGAAATTTGTATGTATATGTACTTATTGTTAGTTTAGTATACCATCCAATACCTACTTTGTGTATCCTCATAAAAAAAAAGAGAAAGAAAAAAAGAAAGAAAAAAAAACGAAACAAAACAAAAATCGTTTTTTTGATATTGTAAATATTCTATAATAAATAATCGTTTTTATTCAAGGCCGGAATCTGTCAAACCCTTTGGTCCGAATCGCGCTTCTTCGCGTGGAATAATGTAAAACTAGAATAAAAGATGGAAACTAATGTAAATTCGATTACCATCGTAAAATTCTATGAATGGTACGTCTCTGTAAATACGTAAATAATCTTCGACGGTCTTCAATACGCTTGACTTTGCGTTTAACAAGAATTCCAATACGGTACTTTCGGGAAGATATTGCGGTACTTTCTCGTTCAAATTAAATAAAATTTCTACAACGTCGTTCGCCTATCAAAGAAGATGAACGTAGGTATTATCGCTTTTTTTTTTTTTTTGTTTACATATAGATACAAACACGTATATCTACGTATACGTCGATCTTTACTCACGTCATCGTGCATTACTCTTGAAATATAGTTGCACAGATGATATAATTTCATACAGCAATTTGAAATTTGTCTTTTAATATCCTCCAGCGTTTGCTTCTCTATCTTTTCCAATAGGCTAGGTGCCAGCGTGTAAACGTGAAACCAATCGATGAAAAATCTCTACGAAAATAGATAGAAGAAAAAAAAAGGGAAAAAACAAAAAAGAAGAAAACACGAAGATGTAACAACGCTATGCGCTATTGCCTTTTACGTTCGTAACTCACGTGGTAAACGTGGTGATACGTCGGTAAAACAATAGTCTTCCCAAATTTTTCTTCCCTTATCTTATTCTCACAGATGTCTTTGAAATGCATGTAAATTACGTCTTCCGGGGCCTATTTGTACAAACTTATCGAATTAAGTCAGTCGGAATCAGGGCGCATCCTTGTGTTCTCTCTCTCTCTCTCTCTCTCTCCTCCCCCTCCCGCTCCTCATTTCAACTCTCATCTCCTTTCTCAAAATTCTTTTTAATGATCTTAACTTATTGCGATTAAGGGCTTATTACTATTTTTTCTTTCGTTCGATACAATCACGTCAAAACGTACCTCCAAGAGATGTATGTAAAATTTTGGATAAACGAGTAACAAACCGGTTACGAGATTTTCGTTCGAATCCACGTGCAGTGCTTTGACGATCTTTTTCATTACCTGTAGGAAATACAATGTAAAAACGTTCTCCAAAGTTTAACGGCCATTATGACTGATGTATCGAGCCAACCTCTTGCAATTCTTCCGAACTGTGAAAATATTCTCCAAAATACGAGAATCGTGTTATGTATGTACTCTGAAAATCACATAATCGTGCGTTATCACATTATTTTGTAAACGTGGAAAGGACGAAGATAAAGTGAACAATATATAATCATATTTACGTAGTTAATAATCTTTAAATTTTTTTCCACCACATCCAATATACTTTTTCTCGTTGTCTCTGCCATTTTAGCTATTCCTCCAAAATGCAATAACGTATGTGCTATATACTGAAAACAAAAAGTTACCGTCTGGCGACGACGATGAAACGCGCAAATTCACACTGCACATTTGAATAAAAGTTCGAATAAACCTCTTAATTGCGCGTAATCCTTTCCTTGCTCAATCGTTGCACGCGTCCCCTATAGATGCGAGAAAATAATAATGGTAATATCTTTGCGAAACGATGGCACGTGGCACGACAATACGCCATGGACGTTATAGAAGTACATGAAAACGCATAGAAGCGAATAAACGTACGAACTACATTTATGTAAGCTCTATTTTAGCCATAACTGGTTCAACAACAAATTTCATTTGATATTAATTTTAATTTCAGTTTGTCGTTACTCGTTTTACAAATCTTTGAAAAATATCGATGGGTTTCTTTAAACTAGTCTCGTAGCAATCACTCGCATAACCTACGTCACCTTCGATCGAACGATTTCTGTTTAGAATATTAATTTCGGTAATCAATCGTTTTATCGTAGGAACAGTCGACGGATCAAACTTGTCTACGTCGGCCAAGTCGAACGGTACAACGATTTTGCCAGTTTCATTGTGCACAGAAAATGGACATCTCAACAAATGCGTTGTACCCTCTGTTACGTTACTATCAAATCTAGGACCGCAATAGTGCAACTTTACGTGATCCGGATATTCCTCCAATCCCTTCCAATAACGTACGCCCTAAAAACATAAAGCATGTATAAAAGTATATATCAACGAACGCACGAATAATCGTTATTACAATTCCGACAAGTGCGTTTCAATCGTACAGAATTGATCATATCTTTGTGATACTCGGTAAATGAGTTCCACCTATCGACACTGCTTGTGCGATCATCGAACAACCGTTTAACGTCCGTCCGTGCCTCGTTATCAGGAAGTAGAGCCAGAAAATAATCGACTCCCTCCTCCGTACCAAGTAGATTTTGATCTACGACGCATAAAGGTATAAACTCGGGCTCTATGATTGCAAGAACGCGCCTGTTTGACGCATTGAAATATTTCATTATTTATGCGTATGCTCTCTTAAAATTATAATTAAATGCGATAGATGAAGGAAACGATTAGAGAACCTGTCGTAATAGTTCAACTTTCTCATTTGAAAATGGTCCTCCTTGGCGAAACACTTCAACGCTTCGTGCCGCATGTAGTTCAATATCCCAGAACGCGTACTTTGATTCAATGTTCTAGCAGCTTTATCGCAAACCCAACAATGTATTCCTCTTCTTCCAGAAAAGATCCAGAGTATAAGGTCGTATCCGAAATCATCTGCAAGAAAGAATTCCTATTAAAATCTTACACGGAGGGTGTTCGTTACAAGGACGATTTTGTTTAACGCCGCAAGCACGCGTACTCACGTCTTAAGCAAATATCTAATATTTTGCAAGCAATAAGAATGTACTTCCAACATCTTGTACAGATATCAGACCCCTCGCAGCACGTTCTCACGTCGTCGTAGTCGGATATATCTATGTCGAAGACCAGTTCCTTTTCGACAAAGGACTTGGATACGCTCCTACAGCGCGGACTGAAATTTTTTGTTTATTTTCCTTCCATTTTATCAATACTTTCGGTAACTCGTACTCACGGCGTGTTGTATATCGCTCCAATATTTATTGCTATTGGAAGTTCCTTCAAAACGATTGCCTTCATCTGACTAGGAATTGGAAAAGATTTATTTCTAATGAACAATTGACTCAACAGCCTGAACGAAAATTCTCTAAACGAGAGGGTGGCCACTGAAAGAAAAAGTAGATATTGCTCGCAAGGTTCGTTAAACGAGTTAGATCGTTGATTTATAATTCGATACCGTCTCCATAACCTAACCAAGCGCAGAGTTCCTCGTACGGAAAGAATTTTTGATAATAAATATCGAGATATTTGTAAATGTTCTCGTCGCACGTACTCATAACGCGAACGTCATTAAAGCGAACTTGTTAACGAAACGAAACTTTACGAAAGCCGTACGGGAAAAATAAAACTCGAGAGCGTCGCAGACGGCGCGCGTACGTTAGGTCTCGCGGAATCGTACGTTAGGTCTCGTTGCCATGGCGATAAGAACGAAAACATCGACGCGTCAACAACGCTTCATATTTCATACTCTCCTTCGCTGTTGCGTCGCGCGTAGGAAAGCAAGGTAGAGAAAAACAAAGAAACGATAAAGAAAAAACTATTCGAGCATCGGTTTTGGCATAGCGCCATACTTCTCCGATGGATCTTGAAAGAGCAGGGAACGAAAGGCAAATGGAAAGACCGGTGACCCGTTGGCGCCGTGAGACGCTCGACAAGGCCGCGAAAAAGATCGAAAGCAACGAAATCGAGAGACCGACGTCTAGAAGAGGGATCAAGGAGGAGCTCGAGGAGTACGGTAGTTTTCGATCCGCGACTCCTGCGGCCCGAAACGCGCCGTTGGCCGTCAGGGCACCCTCGGCCTCTATCTCGGGTTTGTCTCGTTTGAATACGGGACTGTCGATGCCCGGTCTGGAAAGGCCCATCACCCAGCACGGAATCGCCTCTATCCGACCCGGGACTGGCAGAGGCACGTCGATGACAAGGTTCGTTGGCGGAGATACGCACGTATACTACACGCTCATCCGCGAGTTTACATTTTATCGCTCACCGTCTCGCTCGCACGCTCACTCGCTAGTAATCACTCTGGTCGGACCCTTCGACTCGCTTAACTCATTTATTTCCGTTTTAAATCACATACAGACAAGTTCAGGACAAAAGGTATTACGAGGGACTCGTACAATTGAAAATGCGAGAATTATCGCAAGAGATGGCGGCTATCCTACGGGACATCGATATGCAGAACAAGGAAAGGGCCACTATATTGCATTACGATAAAAGGGCGAAGGATCTGGCAGGCGAATTAACGGCGTTGCAGGGAGAACTCGCCGATTATAACATCGTCGTCGACAAAATGAGCTCGAACGTTGAAAAGGAGTCGGTGGATCAAGAGGCCAAAGAGCTCTTCTCGAAAAACGAACGGTCCATGGCCGAGATAGAGGATATGTTCGAGCGCAGGCAAGAAATGGAGCAACGATCGCGCAGAACGGAGAAGGAAATAGAAACGGAGAGGGAACGTACGGAAAAATTGGTCGAGATGATGGATCCAGCTGCGAGAGAAAGATACGAGAAACTGCGCAAGGAAAAGGTTCGAGTCGAGGGAACGATCGCCGGTATGCAGGAAGAACTCGAGGAATTGTCGAGGGAACAGGACCATTTCGAGGAACAAATGGCGCTCTCTCCTTTGAAACAGGAAGCCGTCAAGTTACACGTTAAGACGATGGACGCCGAGTACAAGAGGGACAAACTGAGGGAGGAAGAGAGGAACAGGTTGTCGCCTGAGAAAGAGAGGGAGCAATTACTGGTAAAGATCAAACAAGATAATATGGACATGGCTGCCGCGGAGGCGCAACTCGCGAGTAAAAAGAAACGTCTGGCCGAGGTGGAGATGGAATTGGAACGTTTGGAGACGGATTTGGAGGATGGTAAAACCGACAAACAAACGAAATACAAAGAGCTGCGAAAGCGGGAGGAAGTTATGGAGCAATTCGCTGCCACCTTTGACGAAAATAAAGCCGAAGAAATGGAAAGGATAAGGAAATTGGAGGTATCGATCGTCGAGTACTTGGAAAGGATATCGAATGCCGGTGGGACCGGCGATAGGAATTTAACGAGGACCGAGGAGTCCTTGATTCTAGATAACTCCAACTACGACGGTTATTACGACATCGAGCGTACGCCGAACGATCGAAGTTTCCAAGTGCTAAGCAACGATTACATCGATTTAAAGGAGACATTGCGCAAGTTGGAAATATTAGAGAATAAATTGAGATCGGAGATCGGCGACGAACGAACGCACGGCAGGGATCATGAATCGACCCGATCGGAAGATTTCGATGGATTTGTTAAAGCGAATTATCGAATGACACGCGAGGACGCCAATGTTGAATATAAAAAGCTGATGGACGAGCGAACGATCAGCGAGGAAGAATTGAAAACCGTCAACGACGATTACGACCGGATCAAGGCGCGTTTCAACGAAAATAGAATTTTTCTCGAGGTCGAGGCGCTTGAGAGAAAATTGCTCGATTTGAAGGAAGAAAATAAGAAGAGCAATGACTCGATTCTGCGACAAAAAGAACAGGTTGATTTTCTACCGCGTAAACAGGAGGCCTTGAAGTTGATGAAAGAATACGGTACGATGCTCGAAGAAAATTCCAAAACTCTTTATTGAATTGACGAACCCGTCAAGTTCTTACCATTTTTCCTATCCCGTTCGTTCGTACGGATAGAACTAAATGGCGTTTTATTACATTTTAACTTTGCATCCTCCTTTCCTCGTTATTTAGCCGCGAAATCTTAGTTTTAAACTTATCGGTCGGCGTTATCGATGCCTTTTCCATTTTCCTCAGTAACGCGCTAGCACCTTCGTAATCGTTGTTCTCATCTGTCGACGGTGTCATTTTAAATGAAAAGAATTAATGAATGTTTACTCATTAAATATTACTTGAGAAAATATTGTCATACCGTACCGTAGATCGAAAGAATGTAATCGCACAAAAGATTTATTTTTATGTTTCTCGGGTACTTGGCGGCTTCGAATATGGTTAACGATATATCGAGTTTGTCTTTGCGATCGTAATAATGAAGATCCTTAAACAACAGTTTCATCTGCACGTTTTCCATCTGAAAGAAAGAAAAAAAGAAAAAAAGAAAAAACGTTGTTCACAAGACACGATGAAATACATAATGATACGATATAGCATGAGTGATATATGCTGAAAACACGAGACCTGAAATATTTTCCGTAATTGCTCGATTTTACCGGTTTTCGCCAATGCCACGATCAACTTTACCACAGCCACCGGCTTTCCGTGAACGTCTTTTATACAGTTTAAAACCTTCTTTAATCTATCCTCAAGGTCCGGTATCGACGAGTCGTCTATATGCTCGACCAATGTTATCAATAATCTTTGTTGCAACGGTGTCCGCTTATATTTATTCCCATAGTAGAGAAAGGTATCCACGGCGGATACTATGTCGTTTCTCGAAATATGCCTTTCGACCAACGGTTGGAGCAAAACGTTTTGCAACGTACAATAATTATTCTTAATGAGAGTTATCAACATTTTTTCGGCATCCCCGTGACGTTCGCCTTTCGTTATCGCATACAATAACTGCAAACATTTGTTGGTAACATTTGCGGAATTATTAATATTTTTAATATCGCTTATTGCATCGAATGCGTCATCCAATCTGTTGTTTTCCACCAAAGAGATGACGTAAGATAATATTTTATTACTATCCAATTCGAACGAACTGAAATTATTTCGAATTTCATTTAACTCGGCTTCGGCTTTATCCAATAGATTATTTTTTACGTACAAATCGAATAACATTGCTCTCATTCCTGGTGTCCACTGGAAATTATTCGCAATAATTTCTTCCTTCATACTTTCGGCAGCCTTTAGATCGTTATATTTACAGTATTGATTCAATAATTTCTTCGTCGCGCCACGAACGTTCAAATTTTTAGATTTGAGTTCTGTAATATGATTACGCAGTTTCTCAATGTCCATTTTTTTCGGATGCGGATCCAACGATAACACTAAATCGAACCGGTCGCTTGTCATATCTATTTTTTTATCGTTCAACCCTTTCAATAAATCCTCAATAGTTTTGTTCTCGGCTACGTCCGCCTTTATGTCAACAATACGTTTTTTCATAACATCGATCTCCGCCTTTGGTATCGTCACTTTATATTTTTTTAATATTCGTAAAAAATCAATAAGCTGCTCCAATTTTTTAAACTTGGCTGCGTCGTTCAGTAACGCATTCAAAATATACAAATGTGGTGGCTTCATAGTATAGAGAATTTTTAGCATTAATGGCACGTAAGCCAACTTGTCGGTTGCCTTCTCATATCCCTGGACAAGGGACTTTTCCAGGTAAGAATCACAGAAATTAATCTTCACTTTGTATTTAGATTGCAATAACGTTAGGTCCTTCAATCTGTTGTCGCGCAAAAGAAACGCACTGACGCTTTCTATCACGTTGAGATAATAGATCCCATTATCGATCAGTGTTGTCGTTATCTTGACAGGATCTGTTACATCTACGAAAGGTAGTATATAGTCCATAAGCGTATCTTTATCTATTTCTACGCCCGAGGATATCATATGCGAAATAAGAGAATAAATTTTGTTCTTGTTCGCGCTTTTGTGCGCTAGTATCAGCAAAGGCCAATAGTAATGAGAACGTACCGGAATGTCATTCTTTCTCATATCCTCGAACAATGCAAGCGCCAAAGATTCCCTGCCTTCGTGCAAGGCAACTCTGGTAGCTTCGTTTATGATAAACGGAGAATATATATAATCCGTGATTTTGCGTATCGCTTGTAAAATATCTTCGTCCGTTCCATTCAGCCGGATCTCTTCGTTTACCAGGTATTTGACGTATTCCACGCATGTGTCTATAACTTCTGGCACCGCAGGAAGATTAATTATTATCTTGAGAGCGTTTATCCTGTAACCAGTGTATATAAGTTCAATGATCGCATTAGTAATTACGGATAACTCATTCGGCTTCAACGATACGGGTAGAAATTTTAAAATACTCTCTACGTGCTCTCCGTACTCGTGACGGCTGAGAATTTTGACGACCTCGATTATATTTACGATACTGGGATGATACTTTTCAAATATTTCTATGATATTGGAAATATCGCCGGTTTTTGCATAACCGTACGCCAAGTAATTATAGATCTCGGGAGATGGAACAATTTCGTACAATGTCATTTCTTCGATCACTTCGTAAGCCTTCGCGATGTTGCCTTGCAAGGCGTTTACTTTGACAATCGTTTCGAACGTTTCTTTGCTCCAAGAATCTAAGTTCTCTTTCATCTTCGCTATCATATCGGCGGTTAATTCAGAATCTTCTGTTTTCGACATTACGTTCAACAGAGAGCAATATATGCTCTGATCAGGTTCTAAGGTCATGTTATCTAAAAATTCACGAGGATTTACAAATTCCAAATTTTGTGCGTAAACTTCAAGAAGGGCATTATAATGGTTCAACGTAATTTGACAGCCTTTCCTATGTAACAGATTCCATACCTGACTAGTTAACTTTCGTCTCGTTGGGAGATCGACATTGGGTAGTGATTCGCCGCAACACTTGAGTAATATCAAGTCAACATTGTTCGATGGCGCATTGCTCGTTTTCTCATAAATTTGAATAATTTCCTCTAAATCGTTGAGGAAAACCCTACCATTTCGAAGATTTATACACAAATTTACTATTTTATTTTCTAACGTGTCAGACGATAACGAAAGACAGTTAGAAATCACGGAATTGTGGAAGTCAAAGTGTTGCGTGTTATATTTGTTGAAATCAATGCAATCGCTCTTGTCGAGACAGTATTTGTCAAGACTATAAAATTTTGGATAACAGCTCACGTACGTCTTTTTATAATTTCTCAAGAATCGAAAACACCTGTTGTTCAATGCCATATTCATAAGACTTTGATCCTTTCGATGCGCATATTACCGGAGAGAGAAAGAGTCGGATCAAATTTATCCGTAATTCCGTGTATTCCACACTACCTTCCTAACCTCAAAATTATTCCTCACAATAGTTTAACCGTCATCGGTCGCGCCTTAGTCGACTATCGCTCGATAAATACGATACCTACCTATGTGCCAACAGATCATTTCGAAACGACGTTACTTGGAACTCTTGCAACGAACACGATTCGTTCGAAGGAGTATACGTCGATCAAGTTTCTTTCCGTAGAATTAAATGTTTGTATTACGTGCAATTATAACAGAGAAGATCGACAACTGAAACGTAACACGGAAGTACTTACCTATTTGGACAAACACGATAGGTACACAGATAGATTCTATTTCGCGTCGCTTTCTCAAGGTGGCACCAGTCATTCTATCGAGGGTCCATTTGATCAACGTAGTAGGAAAACAAAGAACAGTCAAAGCGACAAAATAACATTTATTCGATGATTAAGTATATCGATTTAAAGATGAATCTTGCGAAACAAGGAGAGTAAAAGATTGAGGTATTTGATCATTTCTTTAGAAATAATCTTTTCTACGAATTCGTTTTCGAAAGAGAACAAAATAAATGAATAAATGAAAGGACGTTCTCATGGAAAATTAGGTAGAAAGAAAAACGATTTATATGTCGGTCGTACCTGATCTTTTATTTTTTATTTTCCTCTCTTTATATCTTTCTTTTGTCTTTATTGTACGAAATAGTTTGCGAGATAAGTTATGAATTTCCAGAGATATCATTCGTCCTGATCGATAAATATTGTATTGCGTCGGGAGATTGAAATAAAATTGAAAAAGGAGCACACTTAACACGCTATTAAATTACATACGTCGATTACATCGTACAAGAAAAATACACACATAAACACACGATGATTATAGATGAATAAATAAGTGATTAAATAGGCGATTAAATAAGCAAAACGCATTACATTTGTGAAAGCTCAAACTTGACGACTACGAGTAAAGTATGAAACGTTAATTACCTATGACAATATTATATCTATATATAATAGCACATACATATTGTGCACTGCTCTTTATCAAAATTTTATATATATGTGTGCGTGTGCATATATATATATATATATATATATATATATATATATATATAATACATCATACATATATATATTATTATTATCATTATAGCTCAGTTATATCAAAATTAAAAGATACGCACGCAATTCCAATTTTCCAGTGAAGTTGAAAGCTTAGAATAAGGGATTCACTCGAACTTCTAAAAGAACGTCTACGCAATTTCTTATTAAGAACGCACATACTGATTTTCTTAAAAGTAATTCGACGAAAGAACATGCAAGTACTTATTATTGTCTTATAGACTTAACTCTAGGTATCCATGGACTGAGATCGAGTACCCTACTTGTATCCACGAGAGACAATGGCACATCGCGATATGCGTCGAATACTTTCGGGTTTGTGTCCAGGAATTTGTTGACTAGATCCCACTCATGATAATATATCTTCGTATATTAGTCTTTTATTTACAAGTAATTTTATGACTAGATTGTACGATTAGATGTTTTATCAGCTACTGACTTATACCGATTTGTAAAACCAATTTTAATTTGATCGCTCTAAAATATTTCTAATCAGTCTCTATGGATTTGCAAGGATAAAAATTTTTCTTTCCTTTCCTTTTTCTTACTTTTTTTTTGTCTTTTTTTTGTCTTTCTTTTTTCTTTCTGTTTTTTTTTCTTTTTTTTTCCTTTTATCTATTTTTTTTGTCTAGTACGAGAACATTCAATTGAAAATTTTACTCGCGAAAGGTATTACATGTAAATTTGGTATCATATTTTATCTTATTACGAATTACTTATTAGAATAAGCACAGCCGCGTAATACCCTTTCACTCGCGTATTTTCAAACGATACAAATCCGTAGAGAAAGGCGAACACTAATTTAATCGTTAAATTTGGAAATCTGTTTGCTTTTCTCTTTAAAGTACAATACCTTCACGCGACAAGTTCGACTATGATCTACGTATATTATAGTTTCTTAATCTATTTTAGCTCGCGCACTACGTATCTATAGTATCATATTAAACTAATCTAATTCTAAGTACCTTAGTAGCTGCCATAACGGACATCTCGTACTCGATTATCGTACGATTATCATTAAATATCAAAGACGAATATTTGCGTATATGCGAGGAGATTGTTTTGCCAATTGGAAATGCCAAAAAAAGATAAGGAAAAAAATCGATATGACGTAATAGAAACGATTGGGCACAGGATGAAATTTTGATTGAAATTGTCATAACGTTCCTTAAACATAAATCCGATAAGATAAAGCTACCTAGCGCGAGAAAGAATATTACTAATTCCTGAGATATCGACTCCTTTCATCAATGTGAAAATGATTTGAATTTCACCTTTGTTTTAGCATAGTGTGTATGGCATCGCATCCACGGGCAGTGATAGGGTTTTGACGGTTATTGCGTACACGATATACGATATACGATGTGCGATATACGACGTACGATTTACTTACATAAATATACATGATCCAGTAAAGATGCCATAAATAAATAGTACTTAAACATCTCGTATCTCGTATAGGATCGAAATCGAAGCTGAAACGATTTATTATACGTTTCTTCGAGAATTGCATTTACGGTTGGCCTGCATATTCGCTTTAGAATATATAATAAATTAATTTTATCTTTGATTTTGGCCCAATAATTACGTTGATTCGTGACTATCAATTTCGAATGACTAGAACGTTACGAAAAGACTAGATTCAAAAGAGCAAAACGAGGGAAATATGTCAAATGTTTTTCCACGTCGAATTACTATTCTACTTTACGTTACTACTCTATAAGGGAATAAATGATTTTCCTTCGTCCGATAGAATGTGCTGTACGAATACTTAAACTAATCGGAAACGTTATTTACGATTAACCGATCAAACGTTATCTCAGCTTTGAGACTAGAATAAGTTAGATTGGTGATGATTTAGACTAGAATCATAGCGCTTTGATCGAATCTTTCTAATTAAAAGTAGATTTTTGACTAGTTTACGACTAGAGACGATTTGGAGAGTGACTAGAGGATGACTAGAGCATGAACTATATACTAGAGAGATACAAATCTATGACGATCTAATATATCTTTTTTCCAACACTTTTTTGTCATCTATCCTATACTTTTGGTATCGGCCCGTTGTGCACCTTTCATATTCATCATAGAGATATAGAAAAGTAGGGAAAAAAAAGAAGGAAAGAAATTCTACGATAACCTATTTCCAAGTCTCACTGTGCGTGTTCGCGTATATAGGTGTGTGTGTGTGTGTGTGTGTGTGTGTGTGTAGGTATAGATGCGTGTGCACACACGCGCACACGCGCGCGTGATCTCTGAATTAAAATAGACTTAGTGCTCGGTATCGAATACAGATACTTAAGGACTCGTTAAATTTACTACAACTTATGTTAGGTTCGAATAGAAATATCAGCCGCGTATCAAGAACGAAAAATAGAATCTTACATCCGTGTAAAACGTAGATCACTTTGGCGCCTGAAGGTCGCCCGTTCGGTAGGTGATAGGTCGATTCGGCAGAAGTCCCTTGATTTCCACGAGGGTGACAGACGTGTGAGAGAAAAAGGACCAAAGTAGTTCGTCGTCGTTCATCTCGTAAGTTGGAAATCTCTCTTTCGTTATGCGTCCAGAGGGTTGCATCGGTTTAATCTTTTCTCGAGTTTTTCGTCCTTTCTCGTTAGATCTCATTAGATTTTGGGCGACTTTAGATGCCAACGACCGTCGTATTCGTGAGACGAAAGAGTCCATTTTTGTACTAGAATGAACGTATCAAAAATCAATTTTGATAACGAGCGAGCCATTAACTAATAATTGTACTCTTGGCATCAGTACTCTGCGTTTCTCCCAATCCTTCTTCTTCTTCTTCTTCTTCTTCATTAACCCTCATCGTTAAGCGATAAATTTACAAAGTGAATTTATGTACAGTCGTTTCTCCTTTTCGGATAATAAAAAATAAAAGCTTTCCTCAGTCTTTTCTCTTTCGTTGGTCATGCGAGTCGTGTTATCAGATAATCCAGTACTTTATTTACCTTTGATGTTTTCGACGATGTTCGATCGGCGCGCTCGTTCGCTTTTAACCTCGGCGTTAAGTTATTGCTCTTCTTCCAAGGATTTCTCTCTCTCTCTCTCTCTCTCTCGTCCAATCCACTCCAGATGTTTCCCATCGCCGGTAACGGAGTCTCCGCTCGCGCAAATCCTCCGTTGCCGCAGACTCCTGGCGAGTGGAAAGAGCGGCGACGAGCGCACGTCCGTTCGGTGATTTCAATCCAGTAGCTCGTTCCGGGAAAGCGGGATGGAAGGTCGCATGACCCTCGGAGGATGGATCGACTGCGTTTTCGTGATAGATAAAGAGAGATAGAGGGAAGAGAGAGGGGCTGAGGAGGAAACAGGGAACAGAGAGAAAAGAGTCCTCCGAGGGTCACGCAAGCGCACACTCGCTCGCTTGCTCGCAGACTAGCCCTAACTCGGCTTCGTATCGGGCTCGCACGCGTCTCCACCCCACCATCGGACTGCCATTATCCCCACCGAGCGAGCTTCGTTTCCCCTCCATCGAGCTCGTTCTCCTTTCCCCTCCGTACCCCCCGCCGATGACTTTAGCCCGTTTTCGCTCCCTTTACCCTCACCCTCGCGACCCTGGATCCTCCCACTAACTGCGCGTACGCCGTTACGTCGATCTTTCCCCTTCGAAAGGCGTCATTGGTGCCGCCAAGATACGGACACGTCTCCCTTCCATCGCCGGTCCGCGCGATCTCTGCCGCTTTTATCCTAAACCGTCACCATCCTGCCACCTTCTTGTCACCGTCACGTTTTATATCCTAAACCGATCGAGACCGATCGAGGCCGGTCGCAACACCAAGGAAATAATCGCGATATCAATTTCTTCGCTATTTCTTCCATTCCCGTAATCCATATCCCAGACGTTTGTCAGGCGTATTAGTCGTACAGTCGACACGTAACTAATGCACCTTGAAATATAATAGACATGCGCCCAATCTGTCCCGGCAACATCTGTTCCTCCGAGCGAAGCGTTTCGACGTAGCCTTCGTGCACGGTGCAGCTTGTATCGGTCCTCCCCCGAGAATCGGTTTGACGGATAAAGAGCGGAGCTTTGCGAAATGATTGCGTCAGGGTTGTCGTCGAAGGAACCAAAAGCGATATTGTTCTGGATAATGGACCGACGCTACGCGACGCGACGCGACGCGACGCGACGCAACCCGACGGACGGAAGGGAGCAAAAGGTTCTGTCAGATCGACCAAAATATGCGTGGCACGCGTCGAGATTTTGTAGCAAAGGGTGGTGCGAAACGGCCCTCGACGAGGTCCCACAAAGATTCACGCTACTACATTCATGGGTTGCAGGGGCTAAGTTGCAGGCACGCGACATAAGGCGCGCTGTTCGTTACCACGAGGGTGCTGACTCGCGCTTAAATATTCCCCATGCCTTTTATTCGATTTCCCGATCGTTTTAGTAATATTTTCAAGTGAAAAAACGAAAGTTAACGCGAGGCTGATATCGTCGTCGACGTTTGGACGCGGTTCGGCGTCGTCGCCTCGTCCGTTCGAGGAAGAGGGCGATCCCCTCCTCGAATTCGATACGGAACGAAGAAATTCTATGACTCGTTGTTCCTACAACGCGTTGGCACGCGTCTAAATCTATGCTTCTTTGCGATGTCGCAAATGGATCGCACCCTGGCTCGTCGATGGCCGATACAATTCATAGCCCGCAAAGATAGCCATGGAAATTTTCACGCGGAATTTCTCCAGTTATCCGATCGGGATCGCCACTGGACTATGGACGTTTTCCCATTCCGTACGTCTCATTCGACGGTATCTTCGATCGTTCCTAAAACTTTGCCTTTCTTCTCGTCAGAGACACCTGTAACTTGGGGTTTCGTGACATCGTCATTCCGACAACCGATGCGTACAATCGCGAAATGTCGTCGTATATGCGGGTTACGTTGACATTCGTGGCCTATTCATCGAGTTTCAAGGTTCGCGCACAATGTCAAGCCCTCATTTGACAAAAAGTCTTTAACGAGAACGATTACTTGCGATTAGTAAGCATCTACTTTATCCGTTCGCTCGAGTACGGATCGATGACGTTTGAATCATCAAAGTCCAATCGACTAATTCGGCTATTAGGTAGGCACGTTTGAATCGTTTTATGATTTCCCGGGAGATGGAGAGGGAGAGAGAGAGAGAGAGAGAAAGAAAGGACGAGATTTAGAACGTTGACCAACGTGCCCGTGATGCATAAAATAGGCATAATCGATCAGGATAATCCCAATCTCCTTATCTCCGCGAACGTCGACAGATGTGTTCGTCCTGTGCTCGACAAACGCTGTTACGTGCCAAGTACGTGGCTATATCTTTTATCTATCATCACCCCTAACTCCATTCGTTCCTCCTTCGTATTCCATTTATATGCAAACAGGACTCGCGATAGAGCAAAATTAAAAAGAGAAAGAGAGAGAGAGAGAGAGAGAGAGAGAGAGAAGCATAGACGATAGAGTAAAAATTTGTAAAAATAAGCAGAGCATCGGGACTTTTTCAATCAAAGTCACGTGCCAGAAATGCATTAAAGGGAGATATCGTAGAGGATGCAGAAACTAAACGGTCGCTTCGCAGCTGCGAAACGATCGCGTGTTTCGAGCCCGAAACGAATATCAAGGATATGGTTCAATTAGCCGAGTATGCCTGCGGTGGGACATCACTATAGCGCACTTCGTTATTACCAACGGAGCAATATACCGAGCATCAATATAAATCGTCCATTCTTTACCCAGCCGTCTTCCACGATGGACTCCATGGTAGAATCAACAAAGTCGACTTTGGGTGTCGAACACGCATCTCCAGATCTCCTAGTCACGCTACCGTGATTAAATCGGAGAATAAACTTGTGGAAATGGAGACGCGTTAAGGACGCTCACCCTTATCGAAATTCGAATACGATGCCAGCCATCTCAACTCCCGTTTCTACGTGGCTCGAGCGCACGAGCGTCCTATTCGTTAGAAAATTATTTTGTTATTTCAGCGAGGCGCTGTCCCGTGCCGGCTGCTGGACTCGTCATCGGTTTCTCACGTTCGAAAGGCAAGTATCAAATTTCTCTCGTTGATATCAGAACGATGACCTTCTCCCGAGTCTCCTACTCCTATTCGAGGCTTTATATATCATTAACGATTATAAATTTCGATAGGATCGTTCGCGCGATAAGAAAAAGAACATGTCCCGTCCGGTTGTCCGAATCTTTGCAATCGCGTTTCTCAATGCGATCGGATCGTGCAACACGGGAGACAGGAGAGGATTGTTTTATGCGTTCTACAAAAATGACACGACGCGATGTCTTCTACGAACAGGTGGGCTCAGTCGCCCAAGTAGAAACCGTTGGTAGTAGTTCATCGAGCGAAATGCCCTTTTCGTTCAACGAGTGGCAGGATCGAACAATAGCGTTCATCCGTGAACGCGACACCCGTGATGGAACAAAGATGTTTCGCGGCCAAGGGCCTTCGAAACCTCCTTATCGTTCGTCGCTATCGCGACCGATAGTCCGTTGGGCTCGTAACAATTTGCCCCGTTCGATCCGTCGGCGTCGGCGTCGGCGTCGCGAGATGATGAGCCGTGAAACGACCCGATCGTTCGCTGGAAATCCATAGAACGCGAGTATGCTGATCGGCACGCTCGGGGGTAGAAGCTGCAACAGGTGGGCCCTTTCAAGGACTCGCCAATCCCTTTCGCACCCTCTACGTTGCATAATGACGAATGCGGGCGTTCGATCGTTCTCTCTGGACAGAAAAAAAGTTCTCCATTCAATGGAAAGCACGTGCAACGATAACGAGAATAATACGCTATTCTACGAATATTCAATGCTCGTTACGACGAATAAATTTTTATCCCAGGTATGTAGCTACGTAAAAAAATTGGCTATCGCCGATACAGGACACGAATATTTCTCTCGTAGACGAAACGACGAAAATATTCTTGGCGCGTTTCAACAAAGGCGCAACCCCTGCCTTTGAACATATGTCGTCTTGTCGATACGAACCGAAACAATAAATACAGGGAGAAGGAGAGAGATACCTACGTCGTAATGTATAGGTTCGACGCGAGGTCTATCTTTTTTCCATGGGAAGCCGTAAACCGTAAATGCGCGTATGCGCGTTCCACTTTGGGAACGTACCGTGAGAATGTTCTAAACGATCATTTCAGGCGAGTTTAACCGTTACGTCGTCCGTTAAATTCGACCAATAATTATATCTATATATATTATATATCACGAGGATCGCGCATGTGCGTTTTATCTAGAAACAGGCCTTACCTCCTATATATGTTTCTCTATCTTTCGCTGGCGTACGATCAAAAGTTGACGAAGTTGGAGGATTGAAAAAGGATAAGAGAAGTTGAGCGGTCTATTCGTCCAACCTTAAGGACAGCCGCAATCGTTTATCGGCGTTATACGTCGTAACGTTCGCGTTCGCGTTTGCCTGTTGTGCGCTTTCAAGGCAGAAATTACGTGCGCGACGATACGACGTTAGATTAGCGAGCGGTATGTGGGCCGGTGATTTGCGATATCCCTCTCGTGGCCACGAAATGTTTGCACACCGTGAAAGCGATCGTGGATGTGGAAGTGCGCGGATCCACGAGAGAGCTTTTATCGCGTTTTGAAAAACGTCACGTGTGCGCCTTAGGTACGGCCACCCACGTAACCGCGTGGCTCAACGCCTGACCATCCAAGTACTTGGCTCGCAGAGAGAACCGCTGCGCAACCAGCAAAACTCATCGAATCTTTCGCCCTTGCGCGTTTATACGTCGCAACCCCGACGATGAAAGCGGACTCGTCGATTCGGCGGTCACCATCCGTGTCCCCCAAAGCGTTCGAGGGATCGCGTCTCTTACACTTGACACTTGAATGACAGCTTGCTAGGGACTCGGTGACACCGTAATACCATCGTGCAATTGCCGAGATTGCCCTCGCGCGTCGATTACTTATTTCTATTACTATGGGATCTCGTAATAGTACCAAATGCTTAGATTCGCGAAGTAGCGGGGAAAGTATTCGGTACGGTTACGCGTTACCGTTTCGTTCAACGATCCATATCTAAGAATATCTGGGACGAAAGCTTGCCTGAATTATTACTTACGTTCGAAGGTTCGAACGGATGGATAACGTTGATTTAAAATGTATTACTTTAAAAAGACGTTATACGCGAGTTACTCGATCGTTCCGATGTAATCCAAGTTCTTGGGAGAGTCGATAGGTATTACCGTTCTTACTCTCTATTTCTGCTCGCATATTGACCTCGCTTAATTATTACTCGACTATAAGATTCCCAATTTTGGCTTGCACAGAGTCAGATCAACGCGGGATAAAGTTCTCACGAAGCAATCATAGTGGAGAGCCTTCGTGTTGGACGACAATATACGTGCGGCTCTAACCGCAGGAGATCTATATCGAACGCCTTCCACGCTGCTAATTTTCATCTCGGACTCGTTTAATTGTAAGCCCTTACGGCGTCGTGAGGTAACCGCATTAGAGGAACTAATCTCGCGGATTGCCCGCCAAGATACTGCCCACCAGCGAACTGGCCCTCCAACCCTTTCTTTTCAACGATTCGAAAATAACATTTCCATTCGACGCTCGAATAGGTACGGATAGAGACCGTAACCCACACCTTACCCTTACCTACAACACCTACCCTCAACCTCTTCCTTCTCGTTCTTGTCCCCGTTCCCGTTCCCGTTCCCGTTCCCGTTCCCGTTCCCGTTCCCGTTCCCGTTCTTATTCTTAATCTCGTACTTATTCTCAGCGCGAAGAATTCTTTGAAAAATTCACCATTGTATCGCGTCACGCTCCATAGAGGGCTATCGTTAAAGAAACAAGAAAAACGATGCTTTTAATCTAGCGTGATTCTCACGTCGACCGATAATATTGACCGGAACACGTTCCGCGTCTGAGTTCCTTATTTAATCTTTATGGGCCGGACGCTTAGTTCGTGGCCTCGTGGTAATATAATTCTCAGGACGCGTGTAAAAGAGGAAGGGAACTGTATAGCAGGGGAAGGATATCAGACGCCGGCCGTCTCCTGGAAATATTATAGCCTTAGCATATATGTACCTGGTGTAAAATTATGTACTACCTATCCCTTCCTAGTGGACCCGTGCCCCCGTGTATGCGGTATCGAATATACCTCGTTATATCGCGCTATACGTGGCCGTTCTCCTTCTCTCTTTTTGAACGAGTAAGAGGATCCTCCTTGGCACGTGCCAGGATGCGAATACTCGGCGAGTGCGTAATTCCGTGTTATGGATATCGGACAGATAGACGGATATGATGAAAAGAATTCGTCATCGATCCATCCTCCTCCTACCGATCCTTTCGGTCGACGACGGACCTTTTCGTACGCTACGACGTTATTTTGCACGTTCACGGGTTATTACGAAACTAGGTCGTCCTTTATCGAATACCGATATCTATCGCGTGTCAATGGTTAATCAAAACGAAATCTAATGCATTTCTATCGCGTCTATCATTCCAAATCGATATCGTTAGAGGTGTCTAAAATCAAATCTCGGGTCTTTCGCCTCGAGAAGACGACTATTGACATCGTCCTATCCTAGATTCTCCCATTTCGAATAAGTTCGGAAAAGATATTTGGATACTGAAAAGCTATAATTGGCGTAAAAAAAAAAAAAAGGAAAAGAAAAAAGAATATAGCTGTCTGTCTATGTACTATATCCATAGATCGTATCGTTAACAGTTATCGTCAAACCTCGTTTTCGAAGGCATTCGAACAAAGAGCATTTCATCCCTATCGGCCGGTGCAACGACACCGATTTCTAATTCACGAAGAGTAAAAAAAAAGTAAGAGACGTAAGCGTCGGTAAATTAGAAGAATCGAAAGGGCTCGACATCGTCTATTCCCTTTGTGTGGACACCGACGGTGGTGTCGGGTATGTCGCGATGACATGCTGCGAGTCTCTTCGGGGGGTGCTTTACGAACACGGGAGGGAGGATTATGAAAAGACCAAGGAATAGACTCCCTTCTTACCTTATTTTCTTCCTATTGTTACTTTCTCTATCCATTCGACATCGAGGGTACATAAGAGAGACAGAGGCAGGTCGACGACATGAAATCCAATCTTTGGAATCTCTATCCACCCACGATCCTTCAAAGGACCACCTACGATCAATTTATTTTCCAAATCGGGTAACGTCTTATCGATAGTTTCCTTTTCGTTCGATTACGTTCGCGTCGAAGGTCGATTCTTGATTATATTTTCACATGGCGATACGCGCCGTAAGATGCATCTCCATCGGGAGCGGTCGATCGCGCGTTTCGTTCGTCATCGGTCAGGTGAAAGGTATCTCGCAGATTTCTCGAAACGCCCTTCAAACTTTTCTCTATTTCTTCCATTCTCATTTTCCTTCTGTTATGCGCTTGGTTATACTTTGTTCGAACGAGCGAGATCGTTTTTCGTATTACCTTTCGAGACCGTTTTTAATATTATTAGGGAGTTTTTTGGCTTTACCAGAAGGAAGCCCCGCTTGGGCGACACATTAATTCCACGTGGTATTCCTCCTTTTCTTTCGGCGCGGATGCGGGCGCGGGCTTTCTTAATCGCGAGATCGTTTGGAGAAACCTTCCATAGAGGATAGAACGCGTCGGATGGAACGATCATAAAAGCAGAGCGGGCATCTTCGCGAGGCGACGACGAGAAGCCCCTGAGAAAATCCCCGCGACGTATGGTTTCCGAATATTTTTACGCTATAGCTACGCGCGCGCGCGCGTATCAAATCAATCGATTCGGGGCTCGATTGTGTACCCTTCCCACGCGATCGCAACCGGAGGGTGAGAGGTTGCATCCTCGGTACAGGTGAAGAGAGGGAGTCGAAGGCTGACAACGAGTTTACCGAGCAGAGCTATTCTATGGGAACGCGTTGTCCCTACGACTTCCGTCCATCTTACCTCCGACTTCCGTCCATCTCTCTCTCTCTCTCTCTCTCTCTTCCCTTCGATCATTTTACGCGCCTATATCGCTCTAGTATCTAGACACTTTTCTCTTTCGAACAAAGTCGAGAGTACGAGAGATTGGAAGACTCCCGTTTGCCCCGCTGAGCTCTTTTTTCGCGGAATCCTATTTTAAAAATGGGTATATACGCTACGCTTTATATATCTACAGGGGACACTTACATAGGTGGAGAAGAGTCGTAGGAGAAACACCGTAAAAGGCAATAGTCGCACATAGAGAGAACGTATACAGGAAGGAAGTGTCGCGGTCGTTCTTCCGGGCAGCTGCTCTGGATATCGGAATATAGGCACTACGGTAAAGTAATCCACTATAGGACACCGTACAAGTGCCATTACCGTAGGGAGGGCATCAAGGGCTTCATTTGATACTCGGCGGTTCATAATTAGGATCCGGATAAATATAATATTTGAGAACCCTCCGAGAACACCCCGAGGGGGTCGTTTATCTCTCTCTCTCTCTCTCTCTCTCTCGCTCTCTCTCTCCCTTCGAGCTTTTCCATCGATAAAACAAACTCCGTTTCGAGAATTATCGCGTGATATCAGATATCGATCGCCGATCGCATTGAGAAATCGAAAAATTTCGGGAAAAAATAAACGTCAACGACATTCGATAAAGTACCGAAAACTGGAGAAAACAATTAAGGCCACACCAGTTCCGCTCCCTCTGTGCTAATAAACTTCAATTAAAAGTTTATCGACGTTAAGAATTTTAATTGCAATCAAGGCGGCATGTCCGTTGGTTATCTAATTACCAAAGGAACTTGAGATCCATATCTTTTGACGAGATTGATCGGCACGTAACAATTCGCAATATTCTTAACAGAGTGCTTGAGCGTTCAAGAAAACCTTGATAAGGTTCAATTTCCTTAGAGAGAGAGAGAGAGAGAGAGAGAGAGAGAGAGAGAGAGAGAGAGAAGGGACGAAGGTACGAAGCGAGGGAGGTAATTTTTCATAGCCGTCTTGAGTGAAGTTGACGCTAATAACTAGTCATTTACCGGGACGGATCCTTCTCTCTTTCCTTCTCTTCTTCCTATAACAATTACGAAATATTACATTACCGACTTTCTTTACAGCTACCTTTCCACTATTCCGAATAACGAATTTTGATACGATAATTTCCGACGTTTCTTTTTCCAAGAAAAGATATCTTTTCTTACGTAGATATTATAGAATACGATCGATAGTTCGAGCGATTGATTTTCTTACTCGTTGAATTACGATGAGAGTGATAATTCAATAGGTCGGATAGACTTATCAATTATTTGACTTATCAATTATAGAGACAATTAACGTCTAAAGATCGTAATTGGAGAAAAATGAGCGTGTCCTTTCTCTTGTGAAAATAAAACAAGTTACTAGGGTGAACGGAGAAGAAGGTAATCTCGATTCGATCGAGATAGCTCGAGAAGCTTATATTTAAATGAAAATATAATCTACCCGCAGATACGATCCCTCAGGCGCACTCGAAGAGAATCCATATTCCAAAGCTTACAGGTAAATCGTGGAGCCCGTATAGATGGCAAACGGTTACCTACACGGCCACTTCAAAGTCTTTCGCGAGAGTTTCGAACAAGTTTTGGATCGGTCCGCCCGCTGGTAACGTTCTACCCCTATGCCCGTCGATATACGTATTTCAATGATCCGTATTTATGAACGACGTACGCAGTTACGGAACGACGTTACGAAGACGGCCGGCTCCGAGTTATCGTACGATCGCTAAGATGGAAAGCCATTTTGACGTCGTCGACGTCTCTGTTCCTTCCTCAAGATCCACACTCGACATTTTCTATTCAGGTTTCGTTTTAATATCCATTGCCCGTCTTGGAAAGAGAAAGCAATATCGGTCTTTGAGGCGTGACAACGTTTCCACCGACTCCGATAACTCCCGAGGGTTGTTCCAATCCGATGATTAAGATCTCAGACGGAGTCTTTTCCTGCGGTCGTCGTTGGCGATAGCGGTGACCAGACACGCTCGGCATGTGGCCAATGGTGCGACGGGGAACCTCGACGGTGCTCCCGCTGCGCGCTCTACGCACTATTTACGAAGGGATGCTGGTGGACAGATGCGTAAGTGGACGCAACCCCCGTCTCGATAAAAAAGGGACGGACTCCTATACTTACGCATCGCCGAAGGTCGAAGGAAGAAGCATCGAGTAGGAGAGCGCAATCATTTTTGTCGGTTGCATAAAGGGGCCGGGGAGACTATCCGTTCGGCATCTAGGATACGAGGAATTTCTCCCGTCAGACACTTTTCCATTCGATTCGACTTTTACGGGCCGAGGCGGGGAGAGACACCGGGATAAAGAGCAATGGGAAACCATTGGAATCGAATCGAAAAAGCGCCGAGTCGATTTCCTCAACTTCGATCGATAGACTTTTATCCTTTAGCTATAGATAGACTTAACCAGCGCTAGGCGTTCGTTCGTCCGGCGATGCGCCAAGAGTCTCTTTTATTTTTGCTCGATCGACTCGACGGGACGACGCGGCGAGGCGAACCCGCCGTTCGATTCTATTTGCCGCATTGTCCTCGAGGAGGCGACGATTCCTGCGTTTTCCACCGGCTCTCGACGTTGCCCTTCTCTCTTTCCTTTTTATTCCGTTGCTTGCCCGCATCATCGAAAGCTTACGCACAGATGCGTCTTGCTCGAAAACGGCCAACTCGATATCGGCCCGATCGTTACCGAAGAAGCGCCAGGAAACTATTACGAACTGCCGAACATCGTACCAGCTGTTTCACTAATTTCGATATCATCAATAAATTGGATGCTTTCTCGTAATTCAGAAAAAATTCACTTTTGTCACATGTCCGTGGTGTAGCGTCCGTACGAGTAAATTCGCGATAAGGGAAACATCCCTTCGTAGCTACGCGCATAGTCGAGCTAATCGAATTTATTTTCGAGCCGCGATACCCCTGTCAAATAAAATTATCAAGGCGTCGTAGGACGCGTCCGTCGTTCGCGTGCAACGACGTAAAGGTCGTCGTTTGATAAGAACAGACTATATATGTACGTATCGGTAAACTAATTTTCAACGATATGCGATAAGTCGATAGGTAGTAGTTTAACTTTGGTTTTTAGCTTTCCATTCGGAACATTTATCGCTCGTCTTACTCGAGCTAAAATGGGAAGAACGTTTTTATCTCAAAATACATGTCCACTGCCTACCTATGTCCATTGGTTGCACCTGCATCAAAACCAGTCTACTCGGCCTTTCGATCGTCGTATCTTATATTTTCCTACGACGCGTACTAGGGCTAAACATTTTTAATACGCTAACGATGTCGACGTCAGCTCGGAATATCCCACAAATTTATATTTGAGGAAAACCAATAAAAATGACTCGGACAAGGAACGAGCGCGTGTCGCGACCCTTTCGCCCTCCTAAGTCCATCGGATTATTCTGTTGTCGGCAATAACGCACGCGCGTTTCGCCACGTGCTTTCAAGATCTTATCTATGAAAATGCATGGAAATAAGATACGCGCTCTAGTAACTATATCTTGGACACGCACAGATACACGGGTGTACCCCATGATCTCAATGGTGTTGTCGCACCAGCTGGATATAAAGATATCCAAAGATGAGCTCCATCTCCGTTGCAAAGAAATTCTTCGGATTGGCATCGCTTAGTTAGTTGTATACTTTTTCGTTCTTGTCTAAACATGCGCGCACACAGCCGTATCTATAGGACGACCACCGAGGGGCGCTCGTGTGTGAAAATGCACACGTGCCGAGGAGGATACGATCGGATACGATGGAATACGAACGGAGAGACGCATACGCGTGCGTGCGTGCGTGCGAGCGTGCGTGCGTGCGTAGCCCGGTGCAAGTAGAGAAGTTCCTATAAACGGTAGTAGTGCTCGAGCCGACTCGCCTTTCCCCTCTTCCCTCCTTCGGTACACACATGCAGATAGGGCCAGGTGGTGTGACGTGGCTCTCTTATGGGGGTATATATTGGGGCGGGGGCCCTATGGACAGCTGCAGTCGTAGATCCATACAATGCAGGAATATAAAAAAGGATGAAAGTAGGGGCAGGAGGAGAGGGTAGCCTCGTGGCTTCGAAACAGGAGCGCTGCGATTGGAAGAGGGAAGAAAGAGAGAGAGAGAGACGGCTGTCCCGACCATAGGCTTAACTACGTCCTTTGGTTCTTTACTTGCTCCTTCGTCGACTAAGACCGTCCGAAATTTTGATTGGGGTAGCGAATTTCTTTCTTCTTAAGCGTGTCACTTTAACCTACGACACGGTTCTTCCAACCTCCGAAGACAACTTTCTTCTCCCCATTTGTCTCCGTTCTCTTTCACGATCGACCAACTTCTCGCGTTTCTGCGAAAATTTCTTTTCTCGTGTCTTACGCCAATGGAACTCTTAGAGAACGTCATAAGTCTTTCGAGGCACGCATTCGACCGTCTTTCAAGACTACGTGTGGTTTGGTAAGTAACATGACGTCATCGTCGTAGTACGTCATAAGATGGGACGGAAAGCAGGTTGTATTGAAGCAGAGTCGCGCACCAGGCTCAAGGTGGACCGATCGTGTAAAATCTTTAGAACTCCGACGGTGTTTACAAAGCGTCACCTTCCACCTTGGGGGCTTTTCTTGAAGGGAACGTACACGCACAAAGAACGCATACCGACCTCTCGAGTCGTCGAGAAGCCATCGAGATTATAAATCGCAATGTAATGGAGATGCAAGGTGCGAAGCTTATTCTTCATTTCCGCGCCGCGACTCGTCCAAACTGCTTTCCTCGTTGCTCGCTTAACTTTCGCTCGCCGTTTCTACAAGGTATATAAATGCGCGTCTCGTGATACCGTTTCGAACATTCTGACACGCGAGAACGGAGCTCGCGTACGAATTAAAGGTACGCGGTGAAACTAATCGCGCGAGAACAATGTCCAGTTAGAATTTAGGAAATGTTGTTCTTTCGCGTGACTCGGCCCAAAGCATTCGCCTCTCTAGAAGATTCGTCTCTGTTCTCACGATGATTCCATAAGAAACTTTCTCCCTTCTTAATCGGGTTTCTCCTTTCGATCGAAAGTCTCACGCATATGTCGTTTCTTTCATTCGAAATGATGTAGTATAGTCGCGCGCATATGGGAAACGTAGACCGTTATCTATCGATAACATCGCATAAGCTCTCTTTACGCGTACACCGAAGGGTATACGGATTTGCTGCTGTATGTTCTAAGAGGACGAATACATTTCCGCGATTAAACACGCGCGCGTTTCTCATTAAGTTAATTGCGTCTACGCTAATTACACGAACGAGCCAACGACGTCTGGATATCGTGGATTCTATCGGCGATACTATCGAGGATTCTATCGGGGATTCTATCGGGAGATTCCTGAACGAACGTTCAAATAGCCTTTCCAAATTAGCGAGGGATGAAGCTTTAATAAACGTAAGCTCATCGAATAACGATCCCACTCTCGTTCGTTATCTCGTCGACTCAAAAAAAGGCGTCAAGTTATGCAAATGTGCGCTAACAATCGATCTGCGTACATCTGCGTACGTAGATTATATGTCCCATATGGTGCAATGTTTACAAGCGCGTATCGCGTTACGATGCTTAGCTATTAATTAATTAGCTCGACGATCGGTATCGAAGATAAACCTAGCTATCTTTCCTCGGCCGTCGGTTTCCGCTATTAGCGTACACGTAGCTATAAGTATGCAAGTAATTGCCTCGTTGTTTCCATACGACTTCATTTCTTTTAGATCAAACGAAGCGAATCGCGAAAAAGCAGTTTTAGTTTTCCTTGTTAAATAGAAGGAAAGCGCAAACGTTGCCGCAAGGAAAAAAGATGAAAGAGATATCTTCGGTTCGGATAGAACTCGCGTGGATTTCCAAATAAAGGAATTCGTTGAATTCGTCGTCTGTAGGAGCCGTAAGACTGTAATTAATTCTCGTGGACGTTATCCAAACAAGGTATCCTTAAAACGGCGCGTACGAGAAAAAAGATGAAAGGTAAGAGGGGGAGGCAAAGAGAAAGAAGGAAAGTGCAAAGGGCCTCGTGGCAGCGTCCCGTAGGACATGGGCACACGCCACAAGCTCTAGGAAGGCACTCATTCGTGTAGGACGCGTGCGGCACTAGCAGGAGCGCGAGCGAACAAACAAAGGCGAAAATCGTGCATTGTGGCGGTGCGTATTGTTAGGCAGAAAGCTGTGCAGCATCGAGTCCGGGCAGCTGCCCTTTCTCTCCTCCCTCCCTCCCTCCCTCCCTCCCTCCCTCTCTCTCTCCCTGAAACCCTCAAACCCTCCCTCTCGCCCCGCTAGTCGATCTCTCGTCTCTTTTTTTTCCCTACCGCGGCCTCGTACCCTCACCTCGAGGGGTGTCGTATGGACGGGTGGTGCAGACGGCTGATACAGACGAGTGATTTTAGCCCGGAATACACCGTCGTATCGCTGCTGGATACGCGAGAAAATTCGATTTGTCGTACGTAATACTGACGTAACACGATGGAATCACTCCGAGGTCGCCTCTTTCGTACTTTCCAAGGAATCTCTTTCCGTTCGAGATCCGTTCGAGGTCTGATAACAAAATCAAGATCTAAACTTTACCGTTCGTGGATCTCTCGATGGATCTTCGTAGGCAAGTTTCCTATTTATATTTACATCCTTTCCCAACACTTCCGGTAAAGAACAACGTTTCTCGGTTTGCTCGAGCGAAAATCGTCGTGTCGTTTGCGTCCGTGAAAGTGGTTTCGTCGAACGAGGGGTCGGCAAGCACCTCTAAAGGGGCGCAGTGAGGTGAAACGGCAAGCTGAAATCTGGAGGTCTGTGCGGCCACCTGGACAATCCTTTCGGGACGCGTGAGCGCGCGTCGAACAGATGTGCGCGTTTGTGTACGTGAAAACGTTCCCGGGAGCGATAACAATTGTTCCTTTTAATTGTCACTTTCGTTCTAATCGACTCGATCGAAAATTCCAAATCCTCCAACGTAATTTTACGAGCTTGGGACGCGAACGAGCGCAAAATTGCGAGTATCGCTGGACGAAGTATCGCCGACGGCTAAAATCTCTTGCATCTCGATGTCGATGATGGGAGACAATAGCGAGCGGAATGCGTTTATTCTCGATCGAATTCCTCGGTCGAGGAATCCAAGTTCGTTCCGCACGGTTTCGTTCCAACCTTGCGCCTTCTTGGTACATCGGAGCACGAGGGAGCATCTTTATGGTTTCTCGACGCAGGTCGTATTACGTCCGCTTCATTCATGGCCCGGGATCCACGTGGACGATGCCACGCATGTGCGCGTCCTCGTCATATTCCTCCTCCTTCTTATCTCTTCTTCCTTTTCTTTCACCGTTAATACGAAATCGATATGCTTCTCGATGACAGGGGATAGAAAAATAAAAAGGGAACGAACAAGCAAAGAGAGAGAAAAAAGTGAAAGAAATGCGCTTCGAGTATTCTCGAAACATTCTTGTTCTACATTCGTACGATCGAAGGATTCGTAAGAAGAATACGACACCTTTTTACTTAACCTGCTTCCTTCCCCTTCGGCAAGTGCCGCCGCCCATTCATTCTTCCTTTTTTCCTCCTTCTCTTCTCCTCCTCTTTCTTTCAAGCCTACCGAACCTTCGCAATAAACGACCGCAGACACGCGTGGACGCGTGTCGTAAATGCGTGTAAGTTACAAGGAGTAGGCACGAAAGCACAGCGGCAACTTCCGGTCTTCTAGTCAACACCAAACTAAAGTTCCCTTCTTACACGGGCTTCTAAGGGTGAGCGTCCTTTCTAAGGACGTGAGCCCTTGAATGGAAGAAAGATTACGTCTCCCTTCCTTAGGGCCGGGACCTCTTCGCCGAGGGTCGTTGCGCAAATAAAACGCGCTCGTTAGGTGTTACACGGAGGCACGCGACAGGCAGGTCTTATTCTCTTTTTCTTCTCCTTCTCCCGCTTCTTCCTCATCTTTACATTTTCTTTTCTCTTTATACCCGAACTTGAAAACGACCGCTGGCACCGAGAGATACCGATCCCTCTCCGTGCGCGAAGCGAACTATCGAATCGATAGGAACGCTAACGTTTATTTCCATCGTATACATAGGTAGGTACTCTCTAATCGTTTACGTTATAGACCGAGTCAGACCGAAATATCTTTGGGACGAGCGTCGCGTCTAAATGCGGAATGAGCAGCTCGGTACGCGTTCGAGGAATGCTTGAGACACGCACAGACGTCGCAATTATGAAATATACGTCCATTTCCACTTTGACTTCGTTTCGACGTTAGAGCGCTCTTGGTACCTACCTCGGTTATCGCGATAGCTCGAATCGATCGAAAGAAGAGAAATTTGATTGAAGGTTCACGCGTCTTACTCGCGTTGCGAACTCGTATGCGAACCTATCGTTTCGTTGATAAATCAAGAAAGCTTCGATATGGGCGTATAAATCAAGCCCAGTCGCAAGGAGAGCCCAAATTGCGGCACGCGGAGGCGCCGAATCGGAGTATCCCCCTTCTTCCTTTTAGAGAGGAGTCACGGGGTGAGTCATCACCTGGTCCGAGGGGAATCGAGGGGAAAGGGGAGGGGTGTCGGTCGCGTACGAAAGGGCAGGTGAGGCCGAGGGGCACGAGCTCGTCTCTGTGCTCGTGGACGAGAGGGGTGCGTCTCGCTCGGCAACCTACGAAAGAAAGCGAAAAGGGAGAGGACGAGGCTGACGATGAGAGAAGAAAGCCAGGGGAACGCTTAAGTAACGCGTACGTTCGCGCGGAGATACCGGCTCGAATCGAAAGGTATCGACTTTCATTAAAATTATCCGAGCGGGCGAAAACGAGCGTCGCTCGATACTTCGATCCGATCCGACCCGACTTTTTCCTCTTACGTTCTTGTGCGACAGCGTACCTAAAAGCTCTAATTGAAAGTATACCTGCAATTAGAAGGATTATACATCGAGCTGCTCGATCATGCCTGCTCGAACGTACGGCGGTAAACGTACGTGCAGTAAATTTCATTTTAAAACGACTGCCCTCCGCGAACCCCTCGTCGCGGTCGACTGTCTCGTCACGGCATCATTATTTCATCGAAAAATCGAACTTGTTTGAAATTTAAAATTCTGCTACTTTGTTTCAGAGTCGGAGAGCTCGTGCGTCCCTTTTCTGATACGCGAGCCTTCCTCGCGTCCTTACGTACGCACGTAAAATACTTACATGCATATCCATCTATCGTACCTACGTTTAAACCCCGTTTTTTTTCTTTTTTTTGCAGAGACATCGTACGCGCGCGAGAAAGGAAAGGTATTTGTAAAAAAGAAGAAACGTAAATCTCACATTATAAATCCGACGTCCATTATCGTATAATTTATTCGACTAACTGTATTTATTTACGGACTTTACACTTTCGTTCTACATCATCCCGATGTATCAAAGTCCCATACCCATTCCCATTGGTCGTTTCATGTCCATAGGCGCTCAATTACATCGATCGAACTTATGAGACAGGTGAAGGCAGGAGGTATTTTTCGCTGCCGGGGGATAGCTCGACCGCGCGATTCAAACTTTCTCTTTCCCCACGAATGATGGTAGATTAAACTAATTTTTCAAATTCAAACAATGAAGATAATGCAGAAACCCTCGCACAACTTTGCCGATAGAATAATTCAAGTCGAGGCCGAAAAACGTCATGAAAATTACATGCTCTTTCTGTCTCTTCTACTTGCGACTATAATCGTGACTGAGAGACGAAACATTTTTTATTTTTCAACTAACTTTCTTTTTCCATCCCCTCGGTCGCCTTCCCCTCGCGCTTCCATCTGCGTTTTCCCTCGCTCGCTCTCTCTCTCTCTCTCTCTCTCTTCTCCCTCCCCCCCCCACGTTTTCTACGAAATCGGATATTTCGTTAGGAATCACTTTCCGTTGAAAAGTTCAAAGGGTAGAAATTCGACGTAAGTATTCGAATATCGCGGAGGTAACGCCCGTGAACGTCGCTATGGACACCCATCGTAGGTTAATGCGCGCGTTCTAACGGAGCCTTTGAACATCGACCATATGGTATGTCGGCGGTACGGCCTATGATTCGTACGGACCCCACCGAAGCGACTCGTAGGTACGCGCCCGTAAGATTTCATTAATTACCGTTGTCGCGCTCTCCCCGAACAAAAAGAGGAGCCGATCGGAGCATAGTCGTTGAGTTGTTACCGTCGTACCGTCTCTTTTCGATATTCCTATATTCATACCGTCGCGCGTCCTAGGACGAGCTATGATATTTAGAACGCAATTAAATCGAAACTTGGTCGAGAGACCGTTTTCTTACGCTCGATCGGATATAGATGATGATGATGATGATGATGATGATGATAATAATGACAATAAAAACGACAAAAGTCTATTTGCTCGTTCGACGGAGACAATCGATTATCGAGCAAATTGAAAGTTACGTGTGCGTCCGTGTTGCGTCGACGATACGATTTCCTTGTCAGGCGATGAAATAGATCGTTATTTTGGTGTATGACATTTCGTGTATGACACCGTATCAAAGATATTTTCGGACTCGATCGGTCCTAACGATGTTCGAGAGTAAAAATAATTAATCGATCTCATTGTCCTTCCGACGTAACAGTATGATTTATTTTTTTCATCCAGAGCGAAAGAAACTGTGACCGTTTGATGAAATAACAACGGCAGTAGTATGTAGTTGAATTAAACTCGCTGGACATCCATTACTATTGTATTTATTCGATCATTCACGTGCTACGGCTACCGAACACATCGAGCGATTTAATATCAAATTTATAGCGAATTTGCTCAACAATCTGTTCCCGAGTTTAACGCTATATTGAGGGTGGAAGAGGAGTGCTACTCGAGGAAAACGTTTAAGAGGCACTTTCTATGCAAATTCATTGCATCCGTCCGACTTTTCCGCGCCTCTTGTTCCCTTCTTCCATCTCGGACTCTTGGGCACTATTCAATTTACTTATATATTGTATTACAGTTTCGCGTACAGTTTCAAGCTGAAAATTGCCATAAAAATTGGCTACTCCGACGACATCTTTCATTTTCTATTATGACTTTTGCTTCTTGCAGAATCCGTGGATAAGGAGCGTATCGGTGTTAATTATAATAAAAATTCATCGAGGTGGAAAAGCATTTGTCTAAGCAAAAAAGAAAAAAAAAAAGAAAACAAAACATAATAATTGCTAAAATTGACGTACGGCTAGACATAGATTATTAATATCCCCGCATATAGATGAAAGTACATAGATGGAGAAATGTATAATTTCAAAGAAAAATTTCCTCCCGTTCGTAGGAAGAGAAAAGAAGTTCCTTGAAAAATCCATAACGTTTCCGACACGCTGTTGCGCGACGGCTTTTTAACTTATTCATAGACCTGTTGAAGCGTCCAAGATGCGTTTAGGGCGCGAGGAGATGCCGAATCCCTTCTGTCGCGAGAGCAGATACAAGGGGGTAGTTAACGCCCTTCCGCCGTTCATGGGGATGAAATCACTACAGTGGCCAAGGACTCGTGAAATTGCCCGTTTTAAATACAACGTACCCTCCTTCCGTCTCGGCTCTTCTCTCAGTTCCCTCCTTCTCTTTCATCTTCGACGTAGCTTATTCCTGGCACTCTTGGCGACCAACGCAAGTACCGATTTTCCAACGAATCGCGTAGACGCATCCGCCACGCCTGTCGCCTGCTACCGCGACCCAACGTGCGATCGTCGCGCGTATTTCGATCGCGTCGAAGGAAAGAGGTACGTCCGCGTGAATCACGTACCGTGACTCTCCACGAATTTCTTATTTTTTACCAAAATATATTGAAACGCTGAAAGACTAGGCGATAGAAACAAATTTAATTCCAATTCTCGATAATGAAAACCGATCGATTTCCTTATACAGGTACGAGTTTGTTGCGAAGGGATTACGCGACGTATCGGAAAAGAACACGTCCATTAAGTCTCGAAAACTCGACGTTTATCGGGATCGATCGCATACCTCGCATGACGAGGCATGCGTCGCCATAATAATTGGCCGGGGATGCGTGTCTTTACGCACCGTATAAAACCAAGTAAAAGAGGGGTCCGCGTTCTCTTCGAGGGTGCCACACGCGAACCTACAAGCCCGGTCATGATTCACCTGGCCCATTACGTTGCTATAGTTACTCGAGTACATCCTTGGGGGCTTGAGTCCCGTGCATTGCTTTCCTACCTTCCCGCTTCGATTCTCTAACTCTGAAAGATACCGTTACCGAATAAAAAACAATATTTTTCCTGATATTCGGGAATGAGACTCGACACATTATTCAATACGATAGGACCTTTAAAGTTACCAACTTTCATACCTAGAACCAACAAATCGTTGCATTAAATTGTAACCGTTGCTAGTCGACAAATTCTCTTAATTGGTAAATTAGTGCGTTTATACGTTGCGTTGAATACGCGCCAGATGAATAAGAGACTTTATTTGACTTTGTTCCGCGAGATTCTGATCAAACTGGCTTTTCAGAGTTAAGAATGACTTCACTCGTTTCGCAAGGTAGCAAAAGCACGACGAAGGAAAAGAGCAAGGAAATCAGTGGATGACTCGAGGGGTGGTGGTGTCTAGACGGTATAGTCGCCGTCGTCATCGTCATTGTCGTCGTCATCGTCGTCGTCGTCGTCGTCGTCGTCGTCGTCGTCGTCGTCGTCGTTGTCGTTCTCGTCGTCGTCCTCGTCGTCGTCGTCGTCGTCGTCGTCGTCGTCGTCGTCGTCGTTGTCGTCGCACTGACTCACTCGACACCAGACATCCGACTCGGGACTGCCGTTAGGGGCACTGGCTAAATATTGCGTGCACGCAATGACACACGCTGCTTTGAAATAGTTCCACAACTCCGCCACGCGCGTTGATTCAACACGCGTTTCGACGTCTCGACTTTCTTCCTCGGCCAGGGTCAACTGACTTATAGGCGATGAAGCCGAGCGAAGCATTTTCGAATCGAATTAAGGAGAAAAACAATTACGTCGATTACGTATCGCGTCACTTTTCAATGTAATTTAACGAAAGCAGCAACGAGAAAAAAAATAGACGATAAAAAGGAAAAGATTAAGTGCCGGGTAATAATTTACACAGAAGAACTCTATAATTGGAGCTTTAATCTTGTTTACGGCAAAGGGATCAAGAGTTCTCTGTCAGGGTCGCGTGTACCCAGCGAGGCGCAGCGCAGCGCGAGCATTCCTACGCGGCCGGCGTTACCGAAAATAGATTTGCTTTGGTATAATGCCGAGGACTCCCGCCGTTTCTGGGACATCGACTAAAAGAAAATCGATGAAAACGCGTATTTCTGCCTTTTCTACATTATTTTTGGCTCGCGTACCAACAAGTCATCCAGATCGCGAATTCATCCCGAGTTAATCCTCATGTCCGAGGTAATCCAAACTTTGTAACGAAAACGATAACGGAGATATCTCTAAAGAGAAGATTTCTAAACCTAATCGTCGAACAAGAATCGTATCGTAGACATCCTTGTTTTAACCGCGTTAGCCGAATCGCGATGGCTGATTCACCGAACGTAACATGGCATAGCTTCTCTCGTCGATGCTGGCTTTTGAGTCATAAAACGGGAACGGCATCACGTGTGATACATTGAGCTCGGTTCACCGGTGGCAGTGTGTCACGCGAGCGGGTGGACGAGCGTGCCGGCGCGGCGCGACGCGTCCACGGCAGCGGCGTCGCGACGCTCTCGCGTCTCCCAAAAGGTTGGCGCGGCGCGGCGCCCAGCAGGTCGTCGCCGGCGAACAAACGACGCGACGCCCGAAACGCCAAGAGCAACGCTTTTTTCCCTTCTCTTCTTCTCGCCGAGTTCGATGACCTCTGACGATCCCATCTCCTTCGCGCTCGCCTTCGCCTTCGCCTGCGCCTTCGCCTTCGCCTTCGCCTTCGCCTTCGCCTTCGCCTCATTTTTATTGTGCCGGTAACATTTTACCAATTTCTGTTTTAGGTTCAAGGCCGGCCTCCCTCCTCCTTTCCGGAATATGATAGATTCGTTTATCGATAGTTTAGAAATTTACGATCGATGATCTTGGATAAAGTTCTTGAAAAAGAGACAATGTCCCCTGAATTCGTCGTTATCCTAAGGCCTCGACACGTGTGCGCGAAAATGCTTTACCACTTCGTGTGGGAGAATTATGGCTGTTTAATTGCTACGACGCTGACCCGAAGGCATCGCGCGAAGGGGCTTCGAACCCTTCGGAAAGAAACCGACGGTTGACTGTTGGGTGAATCATGCGAACGACCAACGACGAGTCGTTCCTTGTTGGTCCCCGCGATGCGTGCAGGTTGGTACGCACCTGCGTTACTTCTCTAATACCCCATATCTTTAACGATCGATTCGAGAAAGAGAAAATGCTAAAATTCGAATAATTTCTCATGCGTTCGAACAATGACACATCTCTTCTACTATTAAGACAACTTTGGAGCATTTCCTTGTCAAAAAGTACAAGAATATTTTCAAACGCCTTATCTGCCTACGTACCTATTTACCTATAGATATCTATAGATAGCAAAAGGCGAGACTAATGGTCGCGAAGAGATAATAACAGCTTATATACCTATCTACTTCTTCTGTCAGCGGCACGCGCTCATTAAAGGGCAGTTGCTTGAGTCGCGCTACCGTCGCCATTGTGAGCCCTTCGCTAGGGCATGTCAATGCTGAAGATTGGAGAAAAAAGCAAAGAATAAAGAAACAGCCGGTTCGTATTCGGTCCGTACTCGGTCCGTACTCGGTCCGTGTCATGAATGGCAAAAGCTGCAATCTGCTAGCGAACTCTCTTCTACTAATAGGGCCTTGACTTTACGCGCTTTTCGCTTCTGAAAAGTGAATAGAAGCGGACAAAACTAATGGGACGCGTCTTCCACGAATGGATTTTAAGTATCTCGAGGTTGCTGAAATTCTATGAACGCTAACGATAACACGCAGTGCTAACAATAACATCGCAGCTTTGTCAACGGTGAGCATATGCCAAGGTGGGTGCAGGAGAATCGTGCTATTTTCTACCGACTCGTCGAGGATGTCCTCGTCCAAGTTTCTTTATCCTCGTCGCAGACTCTCCCGTTCGTCCTCGATAACATCGTTAAAGATTAAGAAGGGTGGGTGGGACAGACAGACGGACAGACAGAGGACAGAGAGAGAGAGAGAGAGAGAGAGAGTAGAGACGAAGGAAAGGTTGTCGGGCTTCACGCCTATAAATGCTCGCTAGCGTTTCACGACACGTCAGAGAGGAGCGCAGCTTTGTTGACTTTTCTTGGTGGGATAGTCGGTGCACTTCCTGTTTCCCTTTAAACGGATTACGTCGCAGTATTAGCTTCGCTATTCAGAAGTAGACAGGCAACGGGGAACCCTTTCGAGCGCCACGTGAATACGGCAATTAACGCGTACACCTCGAATTACCGAAAGCTCCTACTGGCTTTACTACTGGTGTAGGTGGAGTTGGAGATAAAGGAGAGGAGAGAAGTGTCGTGCGAAGCTTGATGCTGCAAATAAGCTCGTCGCGCGCTCTCGCTCGCTCGCGTTAATAGGGTTAAACGGAAGCTTCGTTCGCTTCGCGGAGAGTGCTTTACGAAGTAACGAAGTTATTCGAAGTAACTGACGGCCCGAGAGAGAGAGAGAGAGAGAGAGAGAGAGAGAGAGAGAGAGAGAGAGAAAAGCGAATACATTACGTCGCAAACGAGTACCGTGCGTTGCGTTATCATCCAATAATTTATTCCGCGCGGATTTTCTCGCTTCCATCTAGTACATAGACGATCTCGTTAAATAATTTCCATTGCGACTTTCGATTTTGGATTTCCTCATGAAACTTGGGAATCTCCGCTCGATTCGTAAACTAATCATAAGATAGCTTTGCGATAAATATCTAATCGATAATAATAGAATAGAAAGAGAGAGAGGGGGGGGAGAGAGAACACAGGAAAAGTAGAACGAGTCGTCGTTCGCCGAGGAATTTACGAAAGTAGTCCGAGAAGTCGTTTGTAAAAAGAAGTTACTTTATCCGAACAACGGTGGACGTCACGACAGCGACTTAACCGATCGCATGCAACGACCACATACAGCTGTCCTATTACGAGTTCGTGTTTACACGCAGCGCGACACGCACGAGAGTACGCGGATCTGTGAGAGAGTAAATCAGACACGTGCCGCACGTAATTGCTCACAGCGACGATTTTTAATAAACTACTACCTCCGTAGTAGAAACTCTCCTACGATCGACCCTCGTCGTCTACTTCCGTTACAACCATCCGTAGAAGCAACGAAATTATGTCCGCGTGTGAACATTCTATTCGCGTACGTTCCGATACGGATGAAATGAAATAGAAGAAAGAAAACTCTTGACCCTCGACAAAAAGTCTTACGTCCTTCGGCTTCGTTTATTAGTTTGACTGTTTCGTTAGAACGATGTCATTACCGGTAGACAAAGGGACTATTAAATCAATGTACCCGAGAAACCGTTTCTTCAGCTTCTCCAATCCCCTTGCGGCGAACGAGGTTGCAAAAGAGTCCCCTCTTCAAATTCTAACGATGACTCACGACGCACGGTCGCGACGGCAGGGCAGGTACCACCTATTTTATCGTCGCGTTATCTTCACCCTCGGCGTTGGCGAGCCATCTTGGTCCTTCGCCATGTATTACCTGTGCCGTGCGTGCGCGCGCCCACGTGTCCGTATCTACACGTACACGGATACGTACGTGAATGAGGCGATTGCTAGGAATCGCGTATCGCGTGCGTAAGTACGTCCGACCCTCTAGGCTCTAGACCACCTAATCCGGCTCGTCTTTCTCGTTTCCGTTTCTACGCAAACCCTATTCTCACGATTTTCTTATTTCCTCGAGGACAAAAATATCCCTGAGACGAACGATCCGATTATCGCCAAGGCCTCACGGTAAATGCCTGTCGCGAGTAACGAAAATCTGCGGCATCGTTCGTATCGACGACGAGAAAACTTCGCATTAGAATGCCACGCGACCACTCGATTCGCCCCTACTCGATTTGTCCCTGCTCGGGCCATTGTCGAGTCTGGAGAATTCAACGTAGGTCGCGTGTCGACATACCGCGATTCGGCTTGACGTTTTCTCAACGCTCCTCGTTGTCGTTTCGTTTTACGGCCCGGCCAGCTCGTTTCCTCTCGTCGCCCGTGGCGATAGGGGTGAAATGCGTTACCAAAAAAGGTGACTCTCGGAAGATATCGAAGAATTATTCGAAAAGCTTGCGACAATATTGATCGAAGCTATCGAACCGAAGAGAGGATGAAAGGTGAAAGGTCGTTAATCGAGTCCAAGTCCGAGCTCGAGCGCTAGGGCTAATCAAATCGAGCTTGGCCCCTTTTTAATTAACCCTCGGTATCATCGTTCGAATCGGCGGAGCAGCACGGTCAATCCGATCAAATACCCGAAGGCCCCAAATAGGTGGAAGAAGCGAAGTGGGAGGAGGTAGAGGATGAGATGCGAAACCTCGGTACGTGGTACCTCTCGGTGTCTCTTTTTTGTTGTAAATTCTCGTCCTGCTGTTTACCGATGGGGTCCCATGTCAAAAGCCACCGACGTGAGAAGGAACCTGTTCTGTATTGCGAAGCACGACCTTCCCGCATTTCGTGATTCCGCGATCCTCTCTATAACCAGTCACTTATACTCGCCATAATAAGGCAAAAGAGAATTCTCAATTTTGAAGCGAGGATTCTACCCCGCTTGCAAACGTTAGTAGTATGCATGTAACGTTGATAGGTATGCATTTATCTAATCCTTGCAAATCAGCCCTTACCCTTACCCTTACCCTACTCTTTCGATCCTTTTCGCATACTCACTGGGAACGCGACTAGCAGGGTTATTTTCTTTGACGGCAGCTTGTTGATTTTCTCCCGCATCTCGCAACGAGCAATCGGAAACGCTTAAAAGAGCTCGAGTAGTTTTCCGGTAGAAAAAAAAATATCACGCGCTTGGTCGAACGAATACGATCGAAGGTAAGTACATACAAACGGCAAATCTTTTCGTTAAAACTATCGTCGATCGACTAGTATTAGAGAGAGAGAGAGAGAGAGAGAGAAGCCGATAAGAGAGAAACGCACTTGCACAAGGAATTAATTCGCTCCGAGGTTGGATCGAGGCTGGATCGGAATTGGCGTTGGAGTAGCGCGTGTCGTGCACGCGTTGGTCGAGATCGCAAATTTTCTACTTCCCCTCGGCCATTGTCTACCCTCCGTCATCTCGACGGTCTGTACACGTCGTTCCCATCGTACCCAAATCGTCTGCTCAAAGACCGCGTTAAAGGAAGTAGTACCCTCGCAACAAGTACCTTTACGTTTGCGTAGATTCTCTACGTAGTTCTCGATGGTTTCTTTGAAAATTATAACAACTTGTAAAAGTTTTTAGTAAGTTGGTTTAATATTTTTTTTGCGTGAAAAGACAGAAACGATGACGATTTTAAAAACGATAAAGGGCATTGCGATGAAACATCAAACTGCTACTACGATGACTACAGTATCCCCGAGCCGTGAAAGAGACCCAAGGGAGGAAGGGTTTAGTCACTCGAGAAAAAGGGGATCGCTGTGGTTTTATAGTGTTTCGACGAGTATGATAATGTAATATCGTTGATGGTCCGCTTTGACGCGGTCGCGTGCCGACTCGCTTCTTGGTATCGGGGCTATAATCAAATTTTGAAAAATGCATTTTAGACGGTCGGAAATGGTATCCGAGTTGCAGTTCGTTTCGACGAATTATCGACGACGAATCTCGCGTCTTCCTTCGTCGCGAAATCACGGTCGTGGTAATAATTATGGGAAGATACGTAATATCGTGACTCGAACGATTAATTATTTTCATGTTTTTGGAACGTTAACGAACAGCGCGTATGCATTTAGAGATGTACCCTCAAATAGAGCATACGCACAATTGCACGACCTTTAAGACGCACACGACTCTTGGAAGTACGTCCGACGGGAATCCGCAAGGCATTTAATTTGTAAAATTTACGCACGAGTAAAGGCGTAATCGTAATGTCGAGCGCACGCGTCGACAATCCGTTTATCCATTTCGCTCGGATTACGGCGCGTTTCACGAAGAAACACGACACGGTGCGGCACGTCGAGAGACCGACCATGTAAACCAATTTGCACGCCATGAAACGAACGGCTAAGAGACCGAACCCCTCGGACCGAACGGTCTATCCGGGACGGTGACGATACGGGGCCGCAGTTATTTCCCACAGGAATTGGTGCCAGTGTGCATCCTCGAAGAGCACGTTCCCACAGGAACTCGGCACGACTCTGTGGGAACTCGCCGGAAGGATCGAGAGCGCCTACCGTCGTCGGTGCCTACCGAATGCCTGAACGAGCCTAGCTAAAACAATAGAACGAGGATCCTCGTTCCATTGAAGGGTCCCTCCGATGACATTCTTTTCGTCTCTCCGATAAACGAACGCTCACCGTACCGAAGATCGTTTTTCTTTTTTCCTCTTTTTTCTCTCTTTTTTTTTTCTCCCTCTTTTCTTTTTTCTTCTCTTCGCTTTGTACTTTGTACCTCTACGCTCGCGCTCTTATCCACGTCGTTCATCGAAGTCGTGACTCGAATTACTCGTAGAATGAGAAGTGTAAGCGCGAATAATGTATTCCGCCCACGCGTGACGATTACGTACGCGGAGAGAGACGCGCCTGTCTAATGTCGAATAATTACACAGTAATAATTACTAATCGTGCTTTGCAGAACGGTAGGACCGTACGAAGAGGTAAAGAGGACGGAAAGAAAAAAAAAGAGTCGAGTCAAATCGTCAGGCATTATATAATGAGATCTCGAACTCTACTTTCGTAACATAGGACAACCGTGTCCGTTTCTTTCTGGCCGTACCGAGATCGTACCGAAATCCAACCGAAATCGCGCCTTAGAAGTAGGAAAATTCACACGGCGTAATCTCGTAGTTCACGCGAGATGACAAACACGCTGGGAACCCGTGTTGAAAACAGGGACTAATGGAGCGTTACGCGACTGGCGACGAAAAAAAAAGTTAAGTAAAACTAATCGTCGATGATCACCCCTCTGCGAAGCGACCAAAGTATAGGAATATTCGTGGAGGCAGGGGTGTCGACCGGCTCCCATAGACGAAACTCCAAAGCAAGCTCTCTCCGTTGTGCGAGCGTTGCGCGTGCCCACCTACCGCTCGAAAATTCACTTCCTACGAGAACGACGTTCGAACTCGTTAAGACGCAGCGTCGCGCTCGGAAGGTCTCTTTTCGACACGTGGGAACGTCCTCTTGTCTTTCCTACGCTTTTCATTTACACGTTACGCTTTACAAGCTCGATCGGACTTTGAAAACTTTCTTAGAAAGTTTATTACCGAGAATCGAAAGCGTTCGCCACCCATCCAGTCGCATTTCAGTCGCTTTCGAGGGAGAGGAAAGAGCGTAAGGAAAAAGTAGTATCAGCCTTACACGACTCGCGTCGTAAGGTAGAGTCAAAGAATGCACGCGTGACGTGCCGGGGCCGGTTGATGCGAACCGAGACGTATGCAAATGAATTCCACTTGAAAAGGCGCGTGTCCTCGACTAGGGAAATTGTGAGAGGGTGAGAGGACGAATAGAAATTTCTACGTTTTCCTCGTTCGCGCGAAAAAAAAGACGGAATACGATCTGGGAGAGATAAGGAGAAGTCAAGGAAATGCGGCAGGACGTGGAAAAAGCGATGGAAAGGGTGGAAAAGAGGGTAGGAACGTTGGTAGGAACGTTGGTAGGAACGTTGGTAGGAACGTTGGTAGGAACGTTTAAAAATCAACGTTCGGCGATAGGCGAACGCGTGCTCGCTTCAACCGCGAGTCCTCGATTGCCTTAATCGAATCCAATCTCCTCTCTCTTTTTCTCTTTCGGGGCAGAGAGGAAAAGGGGTGAAACGCGTGCGCGCACTCTGGCATTTACGTTAATAATTTTATCGCTCGCAGGCCGTACTCGCGAGACCGGTCCATTTAGACGCACGCTCGATTCTCCCTTATTTTCGTTTACATTACCTACACGTACGCGTGCGAACATACGTGTGGTCGCGTTTATATGCGTAGTCGAAGCGGAATAGGTATAATTACTGCGTGCAAGAGACGGCAAACTGGCACGTCGGAGATATCTAGCACGTCGAGTCTTTTATTTTCGTTTTTCCAAGTCCCGCGACTTCCAAGAAATAATTCAATATGCAAAGAGGCCGCGGCGAAGCGAAAGAACCGCAATTCGAGAGAGAGAGAGAGAGAGAGAGAGAGAGAGAGAGAGAGAGAGAGCAAAGAATTCTTTTTCCTCGAACGCTTCATCGAAATAAATAAGTTCGAAACATCGTAACGACGCTTCGTCGCGAGGCTCTCGAAATTTCGACACTTACCTTGACGATTCTTTGCGCAACAAGTGCTCGATCTATCCTTGCCGACGGGAAAGCCGAACACGAACACCCTCGAGCATCGCTGCCAACTCGCCACCCCCTTCGGCCTCTCGCGGCTTAATTCGCAGAGTTCCGTTCCGAAAACCCATGGACGACGAGGTCAACTCGTTGAAATCGTTAAGAGAGACGACATTGCGAGAGCACATAGCAAGAGAATATAACGATAGATGTTTTAGATAGGAATAAGTAACGTATATTGGATGCCTACTAACTGCCTTCGCTATGCGATGATACATTCCGTTACACATGACTTAACATCGCCGTGGGGAAGAACGCGCGCGATTTCATAGACAGAATTTCATAGCTTCCCATTAGCGGCTATCCCGAGCTCTCCTCCATCCTCGGTCCTTCGGTTGCGGAGTAATGGAACTCTGATTACAACTCCTCGTACATATAGGCCCTTTTGTTATATGCGTGCGTACGCGCATACATATACGCGAGTATGCGTCGTCTTAACGCGCTCGATACCGCTACTATACCGTTTTACCGTAATAACCCTGAAAACGTACAATTACGTTCTCGATGATTACGTCGCGCCTTCACGATATGGATCGATCGTCGTTTGATCGTACCGAAGATAGCGACGCGTTCCAACATCGATCCAATCGTTTTGCCAATCGTATGACGCGCCGAATTTTCTCGGAGACCTTTCAGTCGTTGCCACTCTTCCTTAGAATCGCGTCGTTACGTTTAAATCTCCGCGTCCGATATACATTAGCGTTGGCTCGGTCAATTTTGAAATCGTCGAAACGAGAAACGAAAGGTACATTCGAATAATATCGAGGATCAAATTTCGTCGTCGGCGATGTTAACCTGTCGATTCATGCATATCGATGAATAAAGAATACCGTTTCGCTTTACGCGACTCGGATGGGCCTACGGGACGCGAGCTTGGCAAACGTAAGAGTGAAATACTCGGAAGGATCTCGGCTCGGTATCATTGATCCGAGGGCCATGAGTTTGAGAAGAGTTGATGAGAGGAGTTTGCATTATCGATACAACAAGGTGATTATCTTCGTGGACGAGATGTCCCATCTGTAAGAATCTTTCGTCTTGGAACGTTCGTTCGTCCGATATATAAATCGATAAGGTATCCTCTACCCCTAACATTCATCGATCCCAATCGCGGAGGCGAGCGATGCGTAAGGCGCATCTCCTACCTCGAAAGAAAAATCGTTCGTCGAATATCCGGGCGCGTCTTCCGGACCGATCGCTTCGTCAGGCAAGGAAGGGAAATTCGAGTACGCGAGATGTGCGCTCTCCTCGAAGATCGCATTCGCGAGCGTTGGATTTACGAGTCCGTTAGAAGGATCTACGACATTCAAAGTTCCTCCGAGGATTCTCTAGATCATCGCAAACGTCACGGCAGGGATAGGAAAGCGTCGTCGACGGGAAATTCGAGAGCGACGCGAACGGCATCGCTTTTCATCGATCGCCTCAAGAGCGACTTTCAGCGCGACGACGACTTCGTCCCGCGTTTTCGAACTCGTTGTCAGAGGAATTGGTGTCCAAAGTTCACGACGAAATATCTTTGCGAGCCGGAAGAGGGAGAACGCCCGACGTCTCTCTGCAGAAGCGTCTCCAAGAGTCTCGTGTCCGTGACGCCGAAGGTCTATTCGATCGGCTTGTACGAACCGAGGAAGAGGACGAGAAGAAAGATCGCTCTCGATAACGAGGACGACCGTGAGCGAGTCGTCGAATACTTTAAACGCTGCACTCTCTTGGCACGCAGGTAAGAAGATCGCTTTTACTCGTCCCTATTCCTCCCTCTCTCGCTCTATACGACGTAAAAGATATTTATACGCGATTATACACGATTGTACGTTACCCGCGCAGGAGTCTCTCTCGAAATGAAATCTGCTCGAAGAAGTGGATGCCCAATTTGCTCTCGTCGTCGACCATGTCTATCCCGCTTATTTCCATTCCTACCGAGTTCCACTTGCCCGTTCTAAACGAAAAGGATAGCGTCGTCCGATCGAAAGCTACGACGACGAACGAATCCGTTTACTACTCTCCAAGTCTGCAAAGTCTCCTCGTGGATGAGGATAAGTTCGATCGGAACGAGCGCGAGGAAAGGAGGAAGAAAGTTTTGGATGCGACGTTCGCCTCGAAACGGTTTATATCCGCGAACGTGGAGACGTTGACAGACCAAAGTCCTCGTAAGATACTCGCGAAGGATCTCTCTCTGGAGGATATTTCTTCGAACGAATCTTCCATCTCCAACTGCTGCAGAGAATTTTTCAGTCCGATTGAAACTGCGAGAGAAGCGCGATCCGCGTCGGAAGAATATTACAGCGAGAACGGAATCCTCGAGGACATCAGGAAGAGGATAGACAAGGATTTCGAGAGGTCTTCCTCGAAGGTCGAAGAAGATTTCGAAGATTTTTCTTATTCCGACGATTCCAGCCTCTTCGACAAGGCCTGCTCCTTCGATCACGATCACGATTACGAAACCTTTTTGGATCCGAAAGACGATCTCCTAACGAGCATCGAACAATCGAAATCCGTACCGATAATACCCTCGACCGGGCCGCATCGTCGATCCTCCAAATCCGTAACGTCGTTGTCCTCCGCGTTGTTCCAAGATGACTTTTCCGATCTGTCGAGTCCACGTGTCTCTATGTCGAAGGACACGTTCGACGAATCCTACGACTCCAACGGTCCTTCTCGTTCGAGCGTCAATTCCATCGTTTACGACGAGTACGCGATTTCTCACGATTTTCCATTCGCTCGTCAAGATATTAGCCCGGAAATGGATGAAACCCTTTCCGTAAGATCTTTGCTCGATTACACGAACTTGGCGAGCGTAGCGAGCCTGACAAGCGTATTCTCTATTTCGAACGGTTTAACGAGCAAAAAGTTCGAAGGCCCTATTGCTACGTCTAAGAATGAAACCGTTACGCCGTGTGCGTTGACTCTGTCGAAGAGGAAATTAAAGGAGACGTTCTCTCGGGGTGGATTCTTCGGGCGAGAGAAATTATCGGAACATCGGCTGGTTGAATCGATAGATTCGGGCGTACTGACGGACTATTCCCGAAACGATCTTCACGCTTGCCGAAGCACCGCCGAGAGGAACGCAAACGTTCTTTGTACTCGCGAGAGACAGGAGCTCCGTGGAGAAGCTTCGTGCATCGCCTCGGATAGCGTTTGTTCCGACGATTCTCTCGACCGACGCGTCGACAGAGCCGTGAAAAAATGTACCGAGGATTTGGTACTTCTCGAACGAAGAGTTAAACTCAAGCTGAAGACCGTCGGAGCTCGACCCGAGACGTCGAAACAGAACTTCTTGACTTCGTTCGATTGGTCCAGCGGGGACGAATGTATCGGCAGTATTTCCACGCCGTCTTTGGTGTCTCTCACGGATTCCGAGACGACCTGATCCATCGGAATAAGGAAAACGAAAAAAAAGAAGCGTGTTCTCGTTTGAAAATGTTCTTTCCTATCTTTTTTCTCTTCTTTTCCTTTCTTTTCTTTTCTTTTCTTTTTTTCTTCTTTCTCTTTTCTTTGCTTTTCTCCGCATTAAGCTGCGCTTAATGTTTTGTTTCGTGACGACGATGACGTCTTCGGTAAAATACACGTATGTAAGTGTACGCACGAATGTACGTAAGCGTGTACGAACGGACTTCAATTCGCATAAACGAGCGCGAAAGGAACGAAATTATCTGCGACAATTAATCCGCGAAAAATAATTGGCAGAACGATCGGTTGAATGGTTCAAAGAGTTAACGAGGTGCCACGTACGAGACGATCGAGACGTAGTCACGATGTGGAGACACGTCGAATCTGATAGTGAGCTTTCAGGAGGTGCGCGCGTTCGACCGCATCGTTAGACCAGCAGCCCGTTGTCCGTTTCTCTCTGGCTCTGTGGTTTCCTTTGAAGCTGGACGAGAAACGAGCTCGCCCGCCCGCCCGTCCGTCCGTCCGTCCGATGCCCGGCCGAGCGAAAATGCATAAAGCGGTCAGACGCGATTCAAGACGCGCACGTTTCGTATTTTAACAGACCTTTTCCTAGTCCTTTGAGCGAGAAACGAGAATACATTTACTCTCGATAACTCGATAATACGCTCTTGATCATCGTCATCGCGCGACCATCGTCAATCCTACAGGAGAGTTAGATCGAAAGGACGCAACGCTCTTCGACCAGGCAGTGGCCCCCGTAGAAGCTGCTTGCCTAGCGAAAGCGCATGGAAGCGTACGGAGGCGTATGGAGGCTCCGTGAGGAAGGAGCTTTGATACGGCAACAAGGAGGATCCTCGAGCCCGGTCGTGTTCCACATCGCGAATCCGAGATTACCGTGATATTTATTTCCTTCTTTGGTCGGACTCTCGTCGAACGAGCCGACGACGAGGGGTAATGTACGAACCGAAGAACGGCACGGCACGGCATCAAAGAACTCTCAGGGAATTAGGTAGCGCGGATATCTCGCGTAAGATGCTTTTCCACGGCTGATCCCTCCTAGCATTGAATGCGAGAACCTTGATACAAGCCCAACGACCGGAATACGGTTCTTCCTAATTCCCATCTTACGATGAAAGTAATTATATCTACGCTTCTTAGACGCCTCCGTAGGCGCGACCCAGACGCGACCCGTACGCGAGCCTGCTTCTATCGCCTTGCGCTTCGCAAAAGATCGCTTTTAATCTACATTATTTTAATCTACGCTTGCTTGGACCTACTCGTATATATGCGTACGTACGAAATACGTATTCGCGTTTCAAAGCGATCGAAGATTCCGAGCTTCGGATGCTGCCGTTGGACAAGCTGAAACAACACGCGCAAGTGATCCTCACCGTCGGATATTTCTTTTATGTCCTATACGTGAATACCTACGAAACAAAAGACGATCTTTACTTTCTCTTCGATCCTACCGTGACGATTACCTTAATCCCTTCTTCTTTTCTCGCTTTCGCCATTTTTCTCATCTATCTCACGGAAAGTCCTTCACGTTGAAACTTTTATTCGGAAGACGGATACTCCAAATAGATTCTCCCATTCGGCGAATTCTCAAGAAACGCCTCTCTCAAAGCTTTTACAGTTATTATCCTCAATATATTTGTCGTTTACGATATCGAACGTCGATGTGCACCAGACAATATTCTATCGCGTACGAGCTACCTTTGTACGACGAGGGGTTACAATTGTTTGCCCACCGATAAAAGCACCGTTTGTCCTGTCTCTGTTTGTCCATCTCTCAAATACCTAGTAAGTACTTACTCACTTGCTTGCTTACTTACGTCGTCCACCGTAACCGCCGTGTCTTTTCGCCCGTCGAGCCTTTCCAATTCTCCAACTTTTCCTTTCCTCGCGACGAAACTTTCTCCGACCACTCGGAAAACATACTTTCCTCTTGCACAAATCGGGATACGCTATTTACGCGCGTTCGCGCGTCCTATCACGACTCGTACATGTTTGATAGTTTGGATTAAATCTATCCGTATCGATGTATCTCGTACGATCTATGAACTTCGTTGTTGCCGATGTAATTCGCACAAATCGTCGATTAGGTAAGAAAGAGCGCCAGGTTGGATCTCGGAGAATTCAACTTTGTCGTTATTTTCGTAGTAAGGCGTTTGCTTTTTCAGAGATTACTGGGTCATCGCACAGAGATTACCGAGCGTATACGGCGGCGGCGGGAGAGCAAGCGCGAATTTATACGGGGGATGTCTCTATTCAGGCCGTGCCCCTGAACAGTAGGCAGTCGAAACAATTGTATGATTCACAAAGATCTCCTTGATCCTACGGATTCTCGAGACGCGGTAATCTAATCTTTGTCAATTTCCCTGGCATTCCGGGCTCGTATCTTAAACGATTCGAGTTAATGGTCAAACGGTTTTTCCCCTTATATACGCTTCTTCTTCGTTCCTCTTCGAGGTAGTACGAAGGTAGATGTATGAAATTTCTGGAAAAATTCGTCAAAATGCTAGCGTCGATATAGCGTCATGGTGGTGGTGTGGGTATACCCGGTAAGAGGAGCTCTTGAGCGACCAGGAAAATTCTATTTCGTCGGGCGAATAGCAAAGCGAAGATGACAAAGTCAAGGAGGAAAATTGCGAAATTGCTTCCTGCAACGGCGGCCAACGCAGTCGCTTAGGCGATATATACTCGGTCTCGATCTCGCCCTCGACCTCGCCTTCTCTCTCGCCCTCGTCCTCGTACTCGTCCTCGTACTCGTCCTCATCCTCTCAAGCTCGTCCTCGCTCGCGACGAAAGACGTAGGTAAGACCCTCGGGACTAAAGTAGATTCCCTCGATCCCTTTGTCGGCCCTCGATCGAGAGAATGTCGGCGCGATCTCTACCTGAAATCGCACGGATCTCCTAGAAATGCACCGCCAATCAAATTCCAGTCATTGATGTCTTCTGGGTTGTCGTCGAGCAAGGGGAGAGAAAGGAAAAGTGAAAGAAAAGCGACTTTCGCAAGACTGAGCGAAAATGATCGGTTTTCTTCTTTCTTCTTTTTTTTTTTTTTTTATATATATATATATAATATTTTTTATCATGCACCGAGATGGTACGTCGACAATTGGCCGGAGAATAGAAAATATTCCTATTTGCCTCATTGCACGCGATCCGCCAGAAGATTAACTCGCTTTTTCTTTCAAGTGCTTTCATCGCACAGAAGGCAACTTTGATCGAACAGAAGTGACAAAATTTGAACTAGCCACGTAAGAAGGAACGTATTAGTAATCGTTGCGAAGGACTTTGAAAAATCAGCCTCTTGGGTTTAAAGCTCTTTATCCCCAGGGAGGGTGCGCGACACGTTTCTTTATCCGTTCGGCACAAAGGTTCCACGAAGATTACAGGACTACCGAATCCCTCTATACTAGGTCTATACGAAAGGGCATTATGGTGACAGATAGTAAAGTAATATACCAGAGCATCGTGTGCATGGACAATAGAGAGTCGAGTCATTTTGTCTTTGTCCTTTTCCTTTTTACGATATTTCGTCGAACGTTTACCATCGTACCGGTAGCTGGAAATCATCTGAAGGAACAAGATAGAAAAAGAAAAGTCGGATCTTCGATTTAATCTCTGTATCGTATATTTAAGAAAACCAAAAACCTTTATATATGTATATATATATATATATACATATACATATATGTGTTATATATATATGTCTGTATATATGGTATGTGTGTGTATATATATACGTACGCACACACACATACACACGCGCGCGCGCACGCACGCACGCACAAAATTAATACACGTACCTATATGATCAATGCTTGCAGAAGATTTATTCTTTCTCAAGTTATTTATTATCCGCGTTCTATCGTTAGAATATAGCTAAAGCGAGATACACATAAATAATCGAGTTATTATACATTTATACATACATCGCGTACGTACAATAGTTTTAGTCGTCATTTATTTGGTATCGCATGCAATTATGTAGTGACTAAATTTTTTTCTTTTGTAGATAGCGATAAAAATGCTTACTTGTATTGCAGGTGGTAACGCAGAGACTAGATCGCGGTCTTTCATAAAAGACTTTAATGACTTTAATCAAACGAGCTTATATTACGGAGACGTAAATTAAAATTGCATTCTTCCCGAAAAAAAAAAGAAAAAAAAACGGGCACTTCCTTGTGTAATTATAAGCCCTATTCTAACAAGACCAAAGTTGTTACATCAACAAGTGGTTAAATTTTTCTTCCACTTCTTTTCCTTTTTTTTTTTTTGTTCTTATACATATTTCTTATATCTACGAGGATGATATTTACTTATACAATAATTACATTCACGTCGCATTCGCTTTGATTCTTACTACTTTGATTCTTAAAAAAGAGGAATCCATCGATCGGTCTTGAAAAAGTTTAAATACTTCGTTTAAACTTTTAAGCACGTAATACAGATAAACGTACAGATAAACGCGGACAGAAATGCGGATGTGCATTTTGATCTGAAGCTGTACGTAGTTGTGTGATTCCCACTTTGTCGCTTTACTCAAATATGTTCGCTAGACGTTTAACATTTCTATCAACGTTACTTATATACTTTCGTATCTTGGCTTTTGAGAGATCTCTCTTCTCTCGAGAATGAAGTTTTTATCATAAAACTGTTGAGATAAGAAGAAATTTACATATATATTTTCTACTATAAAATACTCTTTCATTCTAAATGACAGTAGAACGAAGAATATAACGCAAGATAAAACGAAAAGTTAACGATGAAACATTTCGCTTCGAATATGTGCGTTACGAGTATCACGAATGCAGAGCTTCTGCGTTACACTAAAATCTATAGAATACGAAATTTTGCTATCGCACAACTTCAACTCGGAATATCCTAGTAATATCAATTTCAAAAAATTCACATTTTTGACGTTTTCATTTTGACGTTTCAGATATTCGGTTAGCAACTTGGTTCGTTCATACTTAACCCCTTCGCATTGGCACGCTTTTTCTGAGAATTTTATCGCTGTTAACTTTTATTGGTGGGTAGCCGACGACTCGAGAAGGATATACGTATAATAAACTTTTTTAATGAAGTTTATTTTCTTACATAATCCAAATTACTTTTCAGAAAGTAACGCGTAACCTATTTTACACGGGCGATTATACTCTGTTAGAAATATTATATTTTCAATCAGCACATAGGTATGTAATAGTTTTTAAATTTAATTACAGAGAGTCAGACGATAATGTACAAACGTAAGAAGTACAAAGAGAGATGATTGATACTTAATTTTTCGTGAAGAACCTTTCTTCGAAAACGCGTTATGACACGTGCGCTCTTTGGAGCGAAAGGGTTAAAAGATTTGTAAAATTTTTGACTAGAAACGCGTATCCAATCAATAATAATGATTTCTACGAAAAAACACTTGACTAGAATCGTATTCGTATGTAAATACTTTTCGAAAAGTCGCGTCCACCTAAATGTAATACACTTCGTAATATGTACTTAACGGTAAGCTTGTAAAACGAAGCACGACTAGAGTACCGTCTCGTGACTAGACGTCGTTTGATTCAACCTTAACTATCTTTGATATTTAGCTGTATGACAGTGATACGTCGATCGCATCCCCTGGACCGATGTATATATTGGATATCTTAAAACGAGTACTTTAAGCTAATACGTGCGATTGAATATTATCGTAACTAGACCGAAGCGAGCGAAGAATTTTACGCTCAACACGAATCGAGATCTTGACGCTTGATACGCATACTCCTCGCCTATGTACACCCTATAACCTGACCTACCGTCACTATCTACACATTTACATCGGACAAAATCCACCCAGGATCAATTTCCACTTTTACAGAAATTTACAAACTCAAGCTGACACGTTCCTTGCGCCCGTCTTATATATCCCGAGTCCTTACGTTTTACCAGCGCACATTTATCTAATAAAATAATACTTTCTCTTTCTCTGCCTCTGTGAAATAACGAACGCCGTTTATCCCATCACTTCGCGAGTGATCGCTTTCTTTGCCATTTCTTTCTTTTCTTTCCTTTTTTCTTTCTTTGTTTTTTTTTTGTTTTTTTTTTTGTTTTTTTTTGTTTTTTTTTGTTTTCTTTTTTGTTCCTTTTTGTTTTTTTTTTTGGTTTTTGTTTTTTAATCTTTTTTCTCCTTTTCGTTCTTCTACTTAGGATATATTTTAGCCCTTATCTATAACCGCCCATTAAACGTGAAATAATAATAAATTGATAAATCGAATTGGAGGATTTTGATTGTGTACTCACGTATTCGAAAATTACTCACTTTCGATAACCTAAAAGGGGAAATCCTTTCGAGGGGCGTCAAGTAATACCAAGTAGTAAAACGAAGTGTGTACTACGAATTAGTACAAAGTAATAGTACGAAGTAGTAGGAGTCTTACAAATCAAGGCCGTATCTCCAATAAAATCCGGGTCGTCGAGGTAGGGGTCGAGCAGGAAACTGGTGTCAGGGCATCGCATTGCTCGGAAGAGTGTGTACACCGAGCTGGCTACTGTCCAATTTTGCAGCTTCTGCATCATCGAGCGTGATGTTTTTAGTATTGTTGTTATTGCTGTTGCTGTTGCTGTTGCTGTTGCTATTGCTATTGCCGTTGCTGTTGCTGTTGCCGTTGCTGTCACTGTTGCCGTTGCCGTTGCCGTTGCCGTTGCCGTTGCCGTTGCCGTTAAGAGCGTTTTCAGGATGCTGATTGACCATGTGTTTTCTTAAAGCAGCCTGTCGGTTAAACTTTGCGTCGCATCTGGTGCAAGGTATCTCGGTGGTCATGGTAGTGGCCACGGATGAATTCGAAGTGCCAGCGATCGATTCTCCGTTCGGTAATCTCGGCTTGTGCCAGCGTCGATGGGAGGCAAGATTAGCCGGACAAGAGAATCTCTTGTCGCACTCTGGGCACTTGTATTCGACGTGAGCTATTCTCGAGCACCTGTGTTGGGCCAACTGAAAAGCATCCTCGTGGAGTTGCCTGCAGAGCTTGCACTGATACGGTCCCAGTCGATTTTCAATCTTGGCCAATTCGGCACGTGCCTCTTCGGTGACTTCGACGATGTTGAAGGCCGGATCAATGTCGCCGGTGACCACTGCCTCATCCGGACCTAATATTACCGTTCCAGAAACAGGGCTGCTCGTATCCTCGTCGAATTTTAATCTTCTGGCGTGCTTCTTCTTTGGTCTTGGGGTAGGTTTATCGGAGGATAGGTTTTGTCGAGGCGTAACGTTAACATTGACGATAGAACTCGAAGGCGAGGAGACGTCTTCCTCCCTGGTCTTCCTTCTTGGACATTGCGGTGGCGAGGGTGTGCTCGGTGGGGTCATCGGTGCGTGTATAGTTTGGAAGTGATGATGCTGTGGAGTTAAGAGAAGCTGCTGGTGGTAAGACTGCATCGATTGCAATCGAGTCGGACTGTTCAGTAATAGCTTTTGATTTTGTAATTGATGATACTTTTGGATAGCGTCATTGCTCGGATAAGGAGGCGGCAAGCCACGGTTGGTCTCGTCTGGAAAGCGAGCCTTCTCGAATGCTTCTTGAATGTGCAAGCCGCTTTCTTTTACCGACAAATGTCTGTCGTAGCTGCGCTGACTGTGCGCGGACGAGCTACGCTGAGGTTCGTTCTCTGTGTCTTCGATCAACAGAGGATCGACACTCTCGCTGTCCGCTCGATATCTTTGGTTTTCCGCTCGTCTTTGAGCCTCCTCGCGAATTCTCCTATCTTCCTCGTCGTCTACCTCGATAGCATCTTCGGTGGTCCTTGGTGTGCTGGGCGTAGCCGGTGCTTTAAGGGACAAATCCAATGGGCAAGGTGTGGATGGCCTCGAAGATTCCCAACCGCGGAGTACAGTCTGATGCTGTTCGGCGATTCTGCCGTACGTGCTCGTTGTGTTGTCCGTTGGAATGTGCCAGCTCGTTGCTGGTGCCGCATACGGATGGTGAACTTCCTCCCCGTAATAACCAAAATAGTTGAGTCCAGGAGCGAGAAACGCTCGAGGCAAAGTACTGTGTAGCATTTTAAAAATGCGCTTTTCCTTTTCCTTCACAAAATTCTCTCTCTCTCTCCCCCTCCCTCCCTCGAATATTCTCTCGTTTCTATCTTGATGAATTTTTTACGACGTGCTTCTTCCTCGTGATTCGAGCAGCTTCGTTTTCTCCATGATTTCCAATATCCCAACGACGATGGAACGAACTATCTGTCTCGGCAACCTGTCGATCTTTTCGTAAAGTCCACCTATTTAAACGGGAACGACACGACCCTCTACCTCGGCGATCGGACGCCGTTTGACAGAAGGACGCTCGTGCCACGTCTCGTATATCCCTATGCTCCGCCCGGGAGCTAACTGCTATCTCTATTCCTATTGGTCGGTTAACTTATCCTCCCCTCTTTCGTGTTCGGGCGCGTGCTCGTTTAAACACCCGACGCCCCTCGCGAAACGGGCAGACGTGGGTAGACGCGGGCAGACGCTGCCTACCAGCTGTGCGAGCTGGGTTCGTTTTCTCGTCTAATATTTCATCGAAATGTTTACGAAATCCTACAGACTACGCGTTTAAATTATACTCTTCTTTCCGCTTTTCAACCCGATACGCGTAGGGCTACAAACGGAAAATTCCATCTTTATTGGAAATATAAATCGAACCCGTTCGCGTACGCTATGATACATGATATTTCATGAATTTCAGATCAAGCATTACCTGGAAAAATAAACTGGAGCGGTTCTTCGCGAGGAAAAAAGAGAACCGAGAGAGAGAGAGAGAGAGAGAGAGAGAAGACGAGTGTGTGTCCGTGTGTATAAGAGAAAAAGCGAGAGAGAGAGAGAGAGAGAGAAACAGAGCGAAAGAGATTGAGGGGTCGTGCCTGAACCGTAAGATAAGGTGCAATTATACGGTTGCATTCGATACCTTTAATTGTACACCCGGCTCCCCATATAACGCAACGTTCCACGTCGTTGTTCTCTCACGCTGTCGCTACGCTTCGTGTCTACTACCTCCTCTCGTACTCTACCCACCTTTTTTGCTCGATCGATTATTTTTCTTTATATGGATAGGCATTTACGGATTCGAATTACTCGCGCTTTATCCTTTCGATATATATACCAAAGTGATATACACCTATATAGATGAGATACACCTATATATTTATCCTTAATTATTTTCCAAATTTCTTTTCCGCGCGACGTTTAGATGCCTAATCCGTTGATCTTCTTAATTATAGATATATCGAGTCCGTGATCGATTAATCTTCATAAATAATTCCTCGCTTATGATGGGCCTACGTTAATATCGCTCATGTATGTCACTCGTCCGTGAAGGTCGCGTGCTCGCGTGTGAGGCTATACGTGCACGAAGATCAGCCGATTCCGTTAGTTAATCCGCACCCCTGTGGGATCTACGAAGGTCGGACAATCACGCTGTAATTGGACGAGAGGCTGTTGAGATGCACTCAAGACGTTGTCCCACTCCCCACGCTCGAAGAATAACTCGACAGCTCGACAATCGACGCAATCATTGACAATTATTATCAGAGGTACAGCAAAAAAAAAGAAGTGGATGGAAATAAAAAAGAAAAAGAAATGGATTTGTTCGAGTGTGGATGATCGTTAGTGTCCGAGGCGCGTTTAGAATTTCATTAATTAGAATTAATTAGAACTAACTCGACCTTTATGAAAAATAATAGTGAGATTAAAAAAAAAAATGGAAGGTAGCGGTCGAAACGTTCAGACATTGATTCGGTCGGATTAATTCGGCATCGGCGTATAGCTTATCTCGCGTAATCATTCCAGCGTACGAACGAAAACAGGTGGTACAATAGTCCATTATTATCCGCAAATATTATTCGAACTAATATGCCCGATGTATGTGTATGTAAAATGTGCGTATTGGGCCGTGAGGATGGAGGTCAATCGATACGGATTTCCAATAATTATTTGATACGACGTAAAACGTTTTCCTACGTGTTGCACACTGCCTCGGCTAATCTCCGCAGAATGTTCGGGCCGAACGTGCGAACATAAAACGCGATGTACGAGAAATATTTAAAAGTACTGTTTTGTTTTTTATTCCTTTTTATTTTGGTAAGCGCCAACGACAAACAAGTTGGCGATTTACTATCGAGCGTCGAATTAAATCAAACGACGCGCGTTCATTCGCTATCGGGCGCACATCGATAACATTGATAACGCCACATAATAGCGAAGTAACAGCGCGGCGCATAGCTATCTTGTTTGATTCGTCGATACGTCATCGGTTTCTCGTGAAATTCCTACGCTCGTTCAATACGTCGAAATAAAAGAATCGATCGTTTCATTATTTTCTGAAGACGAGGATTATGTGTGCACGTAGATGCTAAAAATTCATTCGGACGTCGTTGATCGTTGTCGTACGATCATTAAGAGGATGACAATTTTGCATGTAATGCGAATAAACGTTATTCTTGTCTGGGGAAAGGACGATGCGCGTCTTGAAGAGAAAAAGAATGATGAAGAAAAAAGGATAAAGGGGTTGGGGAGAGGGTAAAGGAGATGGGTCGGAGTAAGCTTTTCGCGTACGCGAAATGCGGATGTAAGCGAGTGCTTTCGTAGAAGCAGTTCGGGAACATGGTACTATACTATGGGACGTACGATGGAAGGGGGGAACAGCGATGGAAGAGAGCGAGGGATGCGTCTGCATATTTTATGCGATTTTAATGTGTCTCTGCCTGACTGTTCGGCTTGCACGCTGCTCAACCTCCCAATCCACCTTTCGCGGAGCATCAACGTGGTCTGCCCGTACACCGCCCACGCATCTCCTTCCTCCTGCCTGCACGGACTAGGAGTGACTGCCGTGATGCTCTAATCGGCTTACGCAACAAACCACCCTCATTCCCCGTTTCCACCGCAGTCCTGAGCGCTCTCGAGTCTTTCCTCCCGTCTCTATCTACCCTCCTTACTCTCTCTCTCTCTCTCTCCTTTTCTCTCGGCGTAAAGCAGGAGAGACCCTAAATGAGGAACCGTCTATTACTTTGTGGTTTACGCCGATCTGTTCTACGCAGAGAGAAATACCCGGTGTTTATCCATCTATCTTTTTTATTCTTTCCTCGATTTCAGTTAGCTTTGAGAGTGTTAGTGTATTGCAAAGATACGAGCTTGTCGAAGCGTTCTGAAATGACGATCGGGGTTAGGACGCCGAATAACGTCGCGAAGACGACCGTCTCGAAGACTCGCGATTTAGAAAAAATTGATAATTTGGCGAAAAAGCTCATCTCCCACGGAGTCATGCGATTAAAATGTAAGTAGTAAATGGAATGTTCTTGATGAGTCAGGTCACAACGCGTGGTTGTGTGCCCACCTCAGCCCTACCTTTCGTGTCGTGTTTGCCGAGCGTGCACGAGGGGCACTCGGTTGCCCTAGGCCAGGACGTGCATTATTGGATAGAGTTACATTAAACATACGCTCCGTGCCGTATTGTTCGGATTATTTTCCAATACCGGTGTATAACGCGCGCGCTCGCGCTCGCGCTCGTGAGAGATACCTACGGCGCTATCCTCGTACGACGATATCGGATGAACCGGAATGAGAGTTGCTATCGAACAAATGTGTACTACGGCTCTCGTTACTAGTACGCTCTCTTTTTTTTTCGTTTCCGACCGACGATGTTTCCTTTGTTCTTTATGAAAAAAAAAAAAGGAAACTAATGTCAATCGTACGACACATACGTATGTAAACATATAAAAAAAAGTATTATATTTCAATGTATATACGTGATTACTTATTATAATATCGATATTTACAACTTTTTCAAGTGCGGCACGCAGTTACATACAAGAACCACCAATAATCATAAAAATCTTACGCGTACGTATCTCTCTCTGTGTGTGTGTGTGTGTGTGTGTAGGGGGTGGGCGCGCGCGCGCGCGCGCGTGCATGAGTGTATGATGTATGTATGATGTATGTACATATGTATGTAGATATATCAAAGTGTTTTCTTTATTTTCGTATCTGTCCGTTCTTGCTTTCCTCTTTTTGTTGTTTGCGGCGTCGTACTCAACGACGCCTTTCTCTTTCTGCGCCGAAACGTTTTGTCATTCGACTCGTTTTCATCTTCTACGTGGATATTTTCGTTTTCTTCGTCATCGACTTTCTTTACGGGTGGAGTTACATGCGCGAACACAAAGTTTTTCGTATTCGCTGGCGCCAAATTGATCGTATCATTCAACCGTACTCTCTTAGCGATACGATCTAATTCTTCTTCTCCCCGCGATAAGAACGAACGTTTTTTCATAATGGTCTGAAACCGACAAAGTAATAATGTCATTTATAAACGTTCCTTTATAATACATGCAATATGTACAATATACGCCTTTTGGATACGTTAATTGTTACTTACTTTTATCGCATTTTTTCTTCCTTCCAATGTGGATGCATTCAATAAATCGGATAAATTGCGCGGCATTATCGGTTCTATCATGGGTTCGTTATCGTTTCCCGAAGAATCTTGTTTCTCAGACTGTTCGGATTCGATTTTTTTTAGCAATTTCACGCCAAATTTGAAGATATCGCTTTTACCTAAATCCTCCTCGATTTCTTCATCTACTGCTCTCTACGAATGCGATTACCTCTGTTGAATTCGTTGAGCTCACATTTCTATGTTAAATTTCTTACCTTTTTCTCCTCGAGAAACTTGTCTCTTTCGTGTCTAAGTTTACACCATTCTAATTCATTTTCGTTTTCTTGTAAATCGAGTCCAGCGTCTGTATCGTCGTCCATACGAGATGCTTCGTTATTCTCTCCGAGTTTATCTAAGTTAAACGAGATAAAAATATTAAACTAAGTTTACAAAATGTACTTCGTAAAACGTTTCCATTAGGACTATCGATATCTAGAAATACCTATATTTTTCCATTTAAACTTTCGCTCTCGTCCGTTACCCTCCGTATGCAAATCACCATCTTCGAATAATAATTCTTGTAACATTCTCACTTCTCTTTGATCCTGATCTAATATTTGTCTCATATGAATCTTTTCCAATTGATTACGCACTTTATTTTCATCTATTTCGTCCTCGTCTCCTTCCTCCAATTCGAATTTGTCTAAATCTTTCTCATCTTCGTCTGCCGAATCCCAATCGCTCTCGCTCAACTCGGCTTCTTTTTCGAAAAATTCAGCAGCAACATTATTCCTGCTCTTTTTCGAAACAATAATTTCGTTTTCTTCGGAATCATAATCGACATAGTCTTCTACTTTTTCCTGATCTAAATTACCCTGCTGACTATAGTCTTCGTCGTCATCGGATAATTCTAATTTTTTTGGATGTCGTTTCCTCGTTATTTTCATTTTATTCCCATCATCAGAGTCATCTTCGTTGTCGGAAGAGAAGACAACCGATAACTTATTCCACGGAGCATCGATATTTTTTATATTTTCTTTCGTTGTACATCTAGTCTCTCGAGATGAAACAGAATTTTCGTCCAAATAAAGTTTCATGTCTTGAGATGTTTCGTTTTCAAGTGATTTATCTTTATCTGATTTCTGTACATCAATCAGACATCCATTCAATGCATTCGTCGTCAATAAAGATGTTTCCTCCAACGATGTTGGATTTAAATCAATCATTTGTGTGGAGGGAAACGCCCCTGAACATAATTGCATGAGATCTTCGTCATTCGCTACGTCATTATAATCATCGAAAAGTTTTTTTTGTGGTTTCAATCTTTTATCAATACTATACCGACTTTTAGATGTTGTATTGAATGGCATATGTGTTTGAGAAAATGATTCGGTATTATTAACAAATACGAATTCATCCTTCTTAGCTGAATTCTTTTTACTAGAATTCGAATTTGCATGCAATATCGTTAGTTGTGTAATTGGAGACACAAAATCAAGAACATTCGTTTTAATCGATGGTGTCTTACATATTTGCGTTAAATCAGACTGATTATTTTTTTGAAGAATTGAAACATCGTTTTCTTCATCGCTGTTCCAGACGATCGAACAATTATCATTATTCGACTCAAATAAATCTGCATTCGTTGTAGTCCTTCCAAAAACATTTGTCTTCACTTCGTTGGTCCTGTCCGTTGAAGTTTTTGATGGTGACAAATTAGAATCATCCTCGAATGCTTTTATAATTCTTCTTGATTTCCATTTCTTTGTAATTCTGATGCGATCATCGTTAGAATCATCGTCATCATCATCATTTTCGTATATATGATCCTTTTCACATTTTTCTTTTTCGTCCTCGTCGTTGTACTTCTTTTCTTCCCCCTCCTCCTCCTCCCCCTCCTCCTCCTCCTCCTTCTCCAACTCCTCCTCCTCCTCCTCATCGTCGTCATCATCTTCATTTTCACTTTCCTCAGCTTCATCGTCTGCAAATTCACACGAAGGCTTGTATCTCTTATCTTCCATAGGTATATCATTCTCTTCTGGTTCACTTTCTCCACTTCTGCTAGATTCATCTTGTAGCTTTTCCTTGTTATCTATACCGCATACGCTTATATCGTCCATTTCTAATTCATTATCTTTTAACTCTTGTTCCTTTTGTCTCCATTCTTCATTACGTTTCATGGCCATTTTAAACTTCAAGTCTTCCTTCAAACGTTTCAATTTAGCTCCAGGCTTACCTAATTCCGGATCTTCTTTTTCGATAAGAGGCTTTTTATACAAAAGGGAACGTTTGATTGTCTTTAATCCATCAGTGGTATTTTCTAGGTGAACAACATTTATCTCGGTTGTTTCCTCTACATCTTTATCACTTGCAGTATGCTTGGAAAGAAATCTATTTATTAAATTTTCTACGCCTTTCTTATTCGATTTCATATCACACGATAAATCAATTATCATACCCGGGCAGCCTTTTAAACGCGGCTCTATATTTATCTTTATATCCTGCAATGATTGTTTCTTAGTACGCTTTTCTTCTTTGTAAACAAATGGTAAACTTTGTATATGCTCAACTGTCTTTTCAATTGTGTTTTCCAAAACACAAGAGGTATCTATATTGTCGCTGCTACCTCGAGCATGCAATTTATCATTGTCATCTTTATATAATGATGTATTATTATCAATTGCCTCTGATACTTCATACTGTCTTTTCTCTGAACATATTTCACTTGTAGTCTTTTTCAACAAGATCTTCTTTTCTAATTTATCTTTGTCATATTTTTCAACTTTATAGTTTACTAATTCGAGTAATTTATCTATTATCTCTTGTACAACTATTTCATCATCATTTTTATCATGATCATGATGTCTTACTACCTTGTCACTTGTCATTTCGTAATCTTCAATATTTTTTGATAAATCTGCATCAGGTTTTCCTACTTCATCGCTTACATTCAATGTAGATAAGCAATGAAAATTGCTCGTATCTAATAACTCATTATTTTCATTAAATAATTTTTCTGAAGTATTGGTTATAATCGATTTACATTGTGAAATATCTTTATTAATGGAAGAAATTTGACCATTGTCTTTACCTTTACCATTGACCAATATCTTTTCAGTATTTTCATCGAGAACGCAGTTAATATCGTCGAAAAGTGTCGTTTCGTTCGCAATGTAAGATGTGCTTGCATCTTTGATATTAGATTCAGAAACATGCTTTACTACTTCCTCCGCTTCTTCTTCCGAGTCAGAAGATTTGTAAAACTCCTCTGCTTCTTTTTCCTTATCTTCAAGTACCTTACTATGTAAAAAAAAAAAAAAAAAAACATGAATAATTGATCGATATATAACTAAAAGTTAACATTTCTTTTTATTCTTTAGATTCAGTAATACTAAGATATTGCAAATGAATATTACCTTACAATAGCATAAGACATTTTCAATTTAGAAGCTGTCGTAGGTGCATCGGGGAGCGTTACAGATACTTTTTTTCTATTTAAAAATTCTTGTAACGTTCGTGGTTTTGGCTTATGATATGGTAAAGATATTGCAGTTTCTCTAACCAATCTTTGAGTTTCGCTGTGAATTTGTCTCATGGCTTCTTCCTTGTAGGCTCTGATAGAAGTCTGGAATAATAATTTTATAAGCAATTTATAACATGTAATAGCTAACTAGAATCATATTTTATAATATCCATCATTGACTTACTTTCCTATTGCTTTCCTTCTTATTATTTGTTGACTTTGTCATATTTTTATTTGTTTTTTCTAATTTAATACTTTCATTATCGTTTACAAATGTCGACATTTGAATATCATCTTCATTCGAATCGCTATCAACCAGTGTCTCAAACCTTTTCATTGCTTTTTTGAACTGAATAAATTTATGATAAATTTAATAATTGTTATAATTCGTTATTACTCCGAATGTAAACTACAAAGAATGAACTTACACATTCTCCTTTCTTTATTGAAGATTGGGATCCATTTACAGAATCATTATCCTTTGCCATTGTCTTATTTTTCTTCCTTTCGATATTGTTCTTTTCTAAACTTCCATTGGAAATAACAGATTCACAGTCATCTTCTATCACATTTATCCTGCTTTTGGGTAAAGAAATAGCAATTTCATTGTCCTCGGAATCACTGTCTATGATGCCTGAGTACGATGGTCTTACTGTCTTAAGTTGATCGTTACTTTCTAAGATATTGTCTTTAACTACACTACTTTGTTCAAAGGCATTCTCAAAATCACCACCAACATTATTATAATTAGCCATATCCTTAGAATTAATATCTCTTAAATCTTTTTCAGAACTACCATCTCTGCATTGATTATATGTAATATTGCCACAAGACGTTTCCATAATTTCATTCAAGTTTTCGTCACTATTGTCATTATTATTATTAATAACTAATCCGTTTATAACGGCTTTCTCATCAACGTCGGTATACTTTAATATATCATTTCATTACGCTATAACTATAACAATTTTATAAAGCAAATAAATAAAATTTAAGATAACATTATTCGACGAATGGATCAGAAAGATTGCTGCACCATATTCTCGTAGTAGCGCGAAAGCTCGAAAGATGTGCGCACTGGCGCCAAATCATTGCCAACTTTGAAACAAAGTAAATATAATATTCTTTGTCCATTTTCACTCGTGCACAAAGTTGATAAAGTTACTTAATAAAGTATTTTACACGAAAATATTGATTTATATATATATATATATCGTTTTAAAGGATCCTTATTTTATTCATTCTTATCGAACTCATCAGATCATTCATATTCGTCAAAGTAAAGTAATAATTGTATTTGTACAACGTTGGCAAGAGACGTACGCGTCGATCCGATCCTGGGAGTATTCACGCATCGGTACTAACTTATCGGTAAAATATTGACCGTCGGTTTAGTTAAATTGTATTTTTGTTTATTGAAGCGTAAATATTCAAATAAAGGACAAATTTAATAAATAAAATTATAACCCATATATACAGCAGCAAATATGACAAAAGGTATGTCTAAATACTGTAACGTTGTGTACTAAATACCAGTACAAGAGGTTAAGTTCCGAACAAACGCTTACAAAGAGTGAGGAGTATAAATATCAAGGAATTATGAATTTTGAGACATCCTTTTTTTCAGGCTTCGAAGGTATAATAAAATGTTTACTTATTGCATCATTGATGTATTCAGTGTTCATATATGTGTGAATGATATTCGTTATATTCTATTATCATTGATATATTTAAGAACAAAGAAGCGCTTAAAATGTCTATAACCTTTATATTTTAGACGAGGCTTTAGAAAAGAAATCGGTGGAAAATAATGATACCGATAAAAAAGCAGCGTCCGAAGCAGGACCGGATCCATCGGCGCCGATTACAAGAAAGGGTGTTTTAACCTCATTTTTAACTGGCAAACCAATGGAAATACCCGATCAAGATATTGTAATTATTTGTATTATTAGAAATTTAGTAATTCATGTATTTTCTATGTTTGCGTTTGTTTCGTTTTGTAGTACGTATATACAAATAATTAATCCTATAATCTCACTTTTACTAGCTTGGTAAATGTCGATTTGTATCAGAGTTTGAAAAGTTGAATCGTATTGGCGAGGGTACCTATGGAATTGTGTACCGAGCTAGAGATACAAAAAATGATAAAGTTGTAGCTCTTAAAAAAGTTAGGATGGAACATGAAAAGGATGGATTGCCAGTAAGCGGACTTAGAGAAATTTCAGTTCTTTTATCATGCCGCCATGAAAATATTGTCCATTTGAGAGAGGTCGTAGTCGGAAGGAGTTTAGAGAGTATATTCCTTGCAATGGAGTATTGCGAGCAAGATTTAGCAAGTTTATTGGATAATATGCAGGCGCCATTTTCTGAAAGCCAAGTCAAATGCATCGTCTTACAAGTGCTGAAGGGATTAAGATATTTACACCATAATTTTATCGTGCATAGAGACTTGAAGGTTTCAAATCTCCTTATGACGGATAAAGGTTGCGTTAAAATAGCTGATTTTGGACTTGCCAGATGGTTTGGATTGCCTTTAAAACCAATGACGCCCAGAGTAGTGACATTGTGGTATAGAGCACCAGAACTGTTATTACAAGCAAAAACACAAACAACTTCTGTCGATATGTGGGCAGCTGGATGTATATTAGGTGAATAAGAACAAACCATATACCTTAATATATATACGTCGCGAACTATGTGTATTTATTATTTGTATATTCTTTCATGTTAGGAGAACTATTGGATCATAGACCTCTTTTACCTGGACGTTCAGAAATTCAACAATTGGAACTAATAGTTGATTTATTGGGTACACCCAGCGAGGCTATTTGGCCAGAATTCAATTCCTTACCAGCATTACAAAATTTCACTCTTAAGCAACAACCCTATAATAATTTAAAACAAAAATTCCCTTGGTTAAGTGCAGTTGGTTTGAGATTATTAAACTTCTTATTCATGTATGATCCAAAAAAACGTGCAACCGCAGAAGAGTGTTTACAGAGTAGTTACTTTAGAGAGCCACCTTTACGTTAGTACAGTATATAGATATAAAATTTATTGTGTGTGTGTGTGTGTGTGTGTATGTGTGTATGTGTGTGTGTATATATATATATAATGTAATTACCGCACCTTCGTCGCGTATCGACACGGAAATTTCATATTTATTTACTCAACAGCCTGCGATCCAAAACTTATGCCCACATTCCCACAACATCGAAATAAGAAGAAAGTTCTACCACCAAAAGAAAATCGTGAACAAGAGAGCAACGTCACAGACCAGACTAATAATTTACCAGCAATTTCGGATCTTGTAAGTTCAGAAATGTAATTATACATGCATAATTGAGTAAAGAATTTATCAATCAAGTTATTGAAACATTTTATTTTATTTTACAGTTGGGATCTTTAGTTAAAAAGAGACGCGTGGAATGAACGGAAGCGTAGTCTTATTTTCACAGACATTTTTAACTATTTTTTCTGGATTACAAAAAACTTCTTGTTTCATAATAAACGGAATATAAAAGACTCATGTATAAGAATACATGTATAAGAAAGAAAATAGTTTTTATTTGCGTATTGTGCAGTTTAAAAAACGAAAGAATATATTAATTTTTATTCGTTTGATCGCGATTCTTTCAAAACATGAATGAGATAAAGTTAATTTCGAATTGACCAATATAGATTCAATCAAATAAACCTTTATCAAATTCATTAAACGCGTGTCAATAGAGAAAATTATAAAGTAGTATATCGAAAAATCATCGACTTCAGTCTTAAACCTGTATAATATATATACATACATACATATATATGTATATATATTATTTTCTTTTTATTATTATTAATATTATATATTATTACTCCTAAATGATTGCTTTTACTATTATTTTCTCAGAAATAGCGTAATCGTTCTTCTTACTGTTTCATCCGACGTATTTCTTACTTAAACTTTCTTGTTGTTGGGCAGATTTTCAAAACGTTGCTTATATTCACCTCGTGGATCATATTTAGTGATTAGGCGATCCCAATCTTTCGATCTTTTTGTCTTAAGATGATTAATAACTTTTTCAGCTGTAACCTTTTGCTTCTCGTTGCATTTAGTACAATCTGTAGCAAGTGCATCAGGTAGAATTTCTGTGTAAAGGAACAACGTTAAAAATGAGATTTAATTAAATTTTCTACATTTTCGACGATAATATCAATAACGATTATGAATTCTGTTTTTATATTTTCAGTTTTTATGAAAAGTATTTTTACACAAGAGAGATAATTTTCGTAACTTCATTCTTTACTTTAGCTTTAATTTTCTCTGTGTGTACTTGAATAAACTTCAAATGCATAACATACATACATACATACATATATATATATATATATATATATATATATTACATACAAACCGTTAAATTTTTGTTGGACCTTTTCTTTAATATTACCAAAAAACATTCTAGAAAGAATATGGAATTGATGTTAAAATATTAGTACTATTAATGAATCCGTATAATATACGTACAAGATATAAAAGAGAATGCATAAAGAGTTACATCGGATTGATAGAATCTCGTACAAAGCGCGAGAAAGTTCAAAGCGCATCTTATGCAATCGTCAGAGTATATTGAACTCAGTCGGGGCGGGGGGGGGGGGGAGGAACAGAAAAGTCTAAACCATGCATCTTTCAATTATTCAGTATATCTATTTATTACACCTATTTATGCCGAATAAAAAGATAATAGACGCGTATGCATATAGGTATATACTTACTCTTCAATTCACGACCTTCCGCGGTGCAGGAACCCTCGTCGAGCATACATCGAATATAATTGGTAAGGACGCGATCGTTCCGAAGAATTTTATCCACATCAACGTCGTCGTACTTGCTAGAATATTTTTCAGCTGCAAGAACCACTGTCACCAATGCCAGAATAATCAGATACCTTGTCATTTTGCGCGGCAATTCTTGTTGGATGGAAAAAAAAAACTAAGTCGAAAGTTTCACTTTCTTCTAAAATAGAATAAAAGAATCGTCAAAAAAGGATGAACGAAGAATATAAAAGAAGAAGTAGCGAATGGTTTCCCTTTCGCAAAAGGAAAGTTTTTAATGAGTACTGCGATATACCTGCCTGCTTCGGCAAAAGTTGGATAATCAAATAGCATTCATGTTAAGTCACCTTTTATATAGCTGACCAGGCATTGGAGGGGTATTCGTGTTTACGATGGAGGGTATGCACAACGTTTAATACAACGTGGGTGTGCAACGCGATGCAAGTATGAGGCAACGAAGCAAACAAAAAACACGTACTTTTCAAATTCTTTGCTCGATCTCGCTCAATATTATTATATTATAAATTCAATTCTGATTATACATAAGTTTTGCAAAATAAGTTTGGGCTCTTACGTGAGAGAGAAAAAGAGAGACTGGAATCATTCTTTTAATCACGTAGGTTTTTTTCAAATTAATAAAATAACAAAAATTATTAATTTGATATGTAAGTGGACAATGACCGCGTCTTCAGCTTACAACGACGTTAAAAGCTTCAGTGAAGTTATTTATATGCAAGACGTATTAGGGCATTGACACACTTTATTACCCTCGGATTACGTCAGGAGAAATCGCTTAGTTGCGATTCTCTCGTTCTTGAAGATAAGTAACACCGATCTTAAAAACTTAAGGAGCGTACTTAATTAGGTAAACGAGTCAATGTACAAGACGAATAGTTTTTATTCGTTCATATAAAAGAACGCGCTTTTAACTCGTTCGGATCTATCGACATCATATCTCGCGTCTCTTTCCATTATACTATTTAACAATACCATAGGTAGGATATTTAATAGTTATACTCTCGACATGTGTATATGTATATATATATATATATATATATATATATATATATATATGTACAGGATGTCTTGGCAGAAGTGTCAAACGTTAATAGAGGACATTTGTATATGATATTTGGACATCGATATTGAAACAGAGACAGACAACTCGTTCCAAAAATCGGATGGCTGAGAAGAAAGTAGATCTATGGATGCGCATCATAGATATATGCGAAGAGGCTAATTGGTTATAATCTGAAAATAATACATATCAAATGGAGAATAGAGCTTTCCCGTTGCCCCACGGTAATATCTCATAAGATGAATCTCGTAAGATTCAGCTCTTTCAGTTATTCTCACGTCTTTTTTCAACTTTGAGGAAGAATGTTGAGGTCAATGTAAATATTGTTCCAATGTTTATTACGATGTTTCCTCTCGGTTCGTTAATATAAATACTTGACATGATTTAACGAAACGCAAGACGTGCAAAGAGAAAGTGATTTCGACAGCCAGCGTACAATCGATTTTAAAGAAGTCGCATGACGCACGCGTGCATTTAAATAATCTTTCAAACGAGAGACTTCCGTATTAATCGATAGTTTTTAATTCAATTCGACACAATGAAAGAAATTGATAAATTACGAGCTTACGAGTAGTAACGTCATTTTTATTTTTTAGTTAATCACAAATCGTACAAGTCAGTCTTTTTAAAAATATTACTAGGAGAGTAGCGTAAGGACAATCGTGTAAAAACAATAATTGAATAATTCTAATTTAACCTTGAATAGACAGACGTTTTGAATAATGTTGTATTATAGCATTCCATTCGTTAGGATAATGGTGCAGCATGAAGTTTCTCAATTTTGCATAGCGTTGTTTTAGAAGTGGATTGCATCGCTGGCAGTTATTGTACGCTATTATTGGAATCAGATCTATAACAATGCCATTAACAACAATACGATATTGATTAATGTTTGTAGTTTTCTTCCTCCTTTTTTTTTTCTTTTTTCTTTTGAATAAGATTTTCCCTGCCAGAAAAACGCGCATACCTTTCATGTTCTGTCCTATTTTGTCACATGGTCTTCTTTCTAAAATACAATCGAGCTGCTTCCTCACAAAAGATTTATCCGTTAAACGATTCATATCGTCCTGTCCTTGGCAGGACGCAACAATAACAGCAAGAGAAAAAACGATGACAATCCGTGTCTTCATAATTATGTTAAAATCGACAATTATTTGTTATTCGATATTATCTTGTATGATTTTACAAGTACTGTTATATCTTCAATTATATCTTCAGCTTCAAATTTAAAACTGTCCAGTTTCTATGGGCTTGCCGATCAATTTATATATTTCCCCCTTCTTCTTCTTCTTCTTCTTCTTCTTATGATCCAAAAAAAATTTCCAATGTAGTTGAAAAGTTTGAAATTCGCACAATAATTGTGTTATAATTTTTACAATTTAATACTATTTTAATAACATGATAGGTAAGAAATAACGATGCATTATAGGAACGACGAAAATATGTTTGATTTTGAGAGATGTTTAAGAATTGTAAAGTTGAATGATTCCAATTATTTAATACTAACGTTATTGATTTCGAATTTACATTTATTATCGTAACGCACGGAAGCGGAAGTATAGGTTGTGCCATCTCGGTTCCCGGCACGGCAATTTCCGTATTTAAATGTAAATCATACGTTTTTAAATCACACTTAAACATTAATTCTTCATATAGTAAAGAATTCAAATAGCTCTTAAAACCACGCTGTCTATTTATATATTCATACATTTATGTTTATTCCAGTCTATTCATACATTTAAAATATAATAAGATATAATAAAAGATAATTTTGATTAGAAAGGCCTAAAATGGCACAGGCGCAGTACAGCCATGTGCGATAAAATACAATATGATAAATGACTAGACAAAAATTTAAGGCCAATTCATTCAATTAAAAAAGCATTCGACAAAATCTTATTTTTTGTCGCAAATTTATACACTAGTTCTTATATGTATCAATTATATTTGTTATTTTTTATTTATCGTGAAACAAATGTGTAACGACGTCCTATCTAGCATGGATCACTGCGAGACGCACGCTGTCGTCAAAAAATATATACATATGAGAGACTGAAAGTGTAAGTCATGATCTATCAACACTATCTATTCTAACCCCCACGAAACCATATGTTATGTATGCAGAGAGGGAGAAACACTAGACAAACTTATATACCGCATGATGGACGTTTTTCGTTGCATTTGTAGTTCATATTTTATCCATACCTATCGCTGAAGTCACACACGCTTTGCACGAGCGAAAGGTGATGAATAGCTTTAAATATGTATATTGTTCAATGATTACAGAAAGTCCTATGTCTCAGACCAAGTATAAATTATTAATTAATCCTCAACAGTAAGTTAAATGTACATTATCAATCTTTAATCGCTTATAAATGTTATTTTCACGCTTGAACTTTTTAAACGTTTATTATTTTATATAAATTGACCATGTAATAATGAATCATACTGTTACAAATGCATTCTTTACTTTAGATGATAGTTATTAATTTTAATGCTTGTTGATATTTTAATACAATCGTTGTATTCAAATCCAATTGCTTTAAAAATTATTTTTAACTTTTAGTTTTATTTGATTATAATTCCTAACATTTCTATTTAGTTACTTTAAGGATGTTATTTATTATTATATTAGTTATATTTTTATAAAAATTTAACAAACAAAGGATTATATTTATATTTGTTTTAAATAGGTCACAGATTCTGTGGAAGACACAGATTTTTTATTTTATTGTAATATTTTTAACAATCGGTATAATATGTACTTGGATCATTATATTGATATCGAAGATATTCTATGTTCAAACTCTGGAAGAATTAAATCAAGAAGAAAAGACATTAGCTGGTACATGGTTACATCAAGTACAAATGTATGCGATATCAATGAAAGAGAATCATAGTACAAATAAAAATATAAACATTGATCGTGAATGGCAATCCAATAACTCAACTGAGTAAGAATTTTAACATCTTCTTTTTCTTCTTTTTTCTCATTTAATAGAGATATGTATTAAATATCATTATGCATAGTTATAACATCATTTTTTTGTAATAAATTGCAGAAAAATTATTGTATGCTATTATACAGTACCAAAAACCTTCAATGCGGTGTGGAATCTTTCTCCGTCGCAAATAGATCCGCATATTTGTACTCACATTATTGTAGGTTTTGCAAGTATTGTAAATTGTACGGTTGACATGGGTATCAATACTAGGATTTATGAGGAAGTTGTAAATCTCAAGAAAAATAATTCAAAATTAAAAGTTATGATTAGTATAGGTGGTAGTAATGAATTTAATTTTGGGTTTCCAGAAATGGTTAAGAACCATGCAAATCGAAAACGGTAATGCCATTATAATTATTTATAAATTCTTTCAAATAATAATCAATGATAATGATCAAAGGTAAATATTTTTATTGTCTTCTCTCAGATTTATAAGATCCGTGTTAAATGTAACAAAGAGATTTAAATTTGATGGATTAGATCTCGATTGGGAATTCCCAGCATGGTTTGAACCTAATGAAAAAGAGAAAATACATTTTGTACAGTTACTTTATGAGATAAGAAAGGAATTTGATCATAGGAGTGAAAAATTAATTTTATCAGTAGCCGCGGCAGCTCCGCAAACTATCATAGATCAAAGCTACGATGTTCCTGAAATTGCAAAGTAAGCATAATGATATTATAACAATGATTATAAATTATGACAATATATGTGTCCAGAGAGGCATTTAATATTACTATCTGAAATCATTTTTTAAATATAACATTTATAATATAATATAATAATTATAAGATTTTTATAATATACAATTACTATCATATCACAATATAAATAATGTTTAATAATACAGTTTAAAATTGAAATTATAATCTTTATAGGCACGTTGACTTTATAAACCTTATGTCGTACGATTACCACTATTACGTTTGGTATTTTCCTGTAACTGATTTAAATGCTCCTTTATTTCCACATATTATGGAATCAGGATATTTAGATACACTTAATGTAAACTTTTCTGCACACTATTGGGTAAAAAAAATGATGCCAAGATATAAAATTGTCATTGGTATACCAACATATGGTCATTCATATAAATTAGATAATCCTCTAAATCACAAATTACAAGCACCAGCTAGTGGATTTGGTAAACTTGGTTTCAATGGCTTTGTATCTTATTCGGTAATTTGTCAATTCCTGAAGCACGGAGCAAGTAATGTTTTTGTAAATAAGAGCAAAGTACCATATGCTTATAGAGATGAAGAGTGGATATCATATGATAATAAGGAAAGCATATATTATAAGGTAAACATTTATTATACGATTTTGCAGTGTCAATAATGATTCATTATCGACATTAATTTTCCAAAGAAATTATTATGCTATGATATATATAATGATTTTTTAACTTTTAGGCAAAGTGGATACTTGCTAATGGTTTTAAAGGTGCTATGATTTTTTCTCTAAATACTGATGATTGGAAAAATGAATGTAATACAAATGAAAGCTTTCCATTGACACGTACTATTACAAAATTCTTTAAAAAGGGAAAAGATTAATACCTTCAAATAAAAAGATTAAAAAAGATTAATACGCAACAAATTAATAAATTTTTACTTTTTACGATCTAATAATGTTGATGAACATAACAAGAAGCAAAGAGAAAAGAATATGCATGGAGATTGACGTAATTGAGATCGCACAATGTTTTTTTTCTTCTTTCTTTCTTTTTTCTTTTTTTTTTTTTCCCCTTATGTAAGAGTTTACATATGAAATATTGTGTTATGAGTCAAAGAAATTTGAAGAAATATAGACATTTCGATGGATGCTTATGTACATATATATTCGCAATAAATTTGAGACTTATTATTATTATTTAGTATAAAAAAGTAAAAAATTTTATAATTATTATCAGTTAGAAAGAATTATTTTGTGTTATTTCATTATACGTATTGTAAATTTATGAAAAATATAATTTATTTTCATATACTTATACTGTTTAATGTATAATGTTTAATGTACTTATATTGTACTGTAATGTACTAATAAGTATTAATATTTAATTTTATTGACTGTACGTGTAAGTGTATGGCCGACCCACTGTATGTATGTTTGTGGGTGCGTGCGTGCGCGCGCGTGTGTGTGGTGTATATATATATATGTATGTATGATGCATAATGTATGCAGAAAATATCGTTAATTTTCAACCATCAATCTACTATTTTCAAAAAATGTTAATATCCAGCGTAGGTATACCTTATCCAGTCTACCGAGATCAAGTAGTATTTCAATGGTGCCTGAGATGGCAGGAAATGTATTTTCTCAAAGATGGCGTTATTAAAGTTGAATTTAGTGTATAAGGATTAGTGTTGGTTGCACTGGTGAAGCTGTTTGTATACTATTCGATACTATTCCATGTATTACAGAAAGAATTAGAAATAAGAACGATTCAACAATAAGGTAACAACGTTTGTTTTGTTAATTTTTAAGTGAGCCTGAATTTGATTTAACTTAAAATGGATCGAGAACTTGTTGAAAAATTTATGGAAATAACTGGTAAGGATTATCTACATTCTATTTAGACATTTTTTTTTTTTTTAACTTCAGTAGCTTGCCTATTTAAATGTTCACGATTAAATTATTCAGTTTTAATACATACGAACTTTTTGAAAAAGTTTTTCATCTTTCTTGACTTATTGACATTATTATATTATACTTTACTAATATTATACAATTAAGGTTATTATAAATATATTAAAACATTATTTGTGTGTATCAACAAGCAATGTTGTAATTATAAAACATATATTAATTGTACTTTTTCTTTCTTTTCTTTTTTTAAGGAAAAAGTGAAGCTACAGCATGCCAATATTTATCACTAGCAGATGGAAATGTAGAAATGGCTGTTACTTTGATGTTCGAAGAAGGACAGGTGCCTCAAGTTCAAGTAGCAGATTCTGAACCAGAAGTACGACCACCTATATTACCTACTCAAGAAATACTGGTTGATTCTGAACCAATGTTTTCACTTCCAAGGCTGCCAAATGCTTTTGACAGATTTAGAGATTTTGCTCTTGAAACTCGTATGTATTACGATTATTCGTTATAGTCTTTTTATATTTTTGCAATACTAAGCTATGAATAAAAAAGAAAAAAATTTCTGATTTTAAAATTGTAAGCAATACTAAAGAGTTTTATATATCAAAAACAATGTTGTCACAATATTTATATACAACACATTTATATATAAAACTGTGTTGTGTAAAAATTATAAATATAGTAATTTAAAATGAAGTATAATAATTTATAACTGCATCTTCTATTTTCTTTCATAGAACGGCAAGAAGAGGAAATGACTTTAAGAGTTGCCGGTGTAAAAGAGAGCTCCCAACCTAAATCAAAACGTTTAGAAGATTTATTTAGACCTCCGAGTAATATATTATTTCTTGGTACATTCGTGGATGCAAGAGAACACGCGAAGTCTTTAAATCGTTGGTTACTTGTTAATGTTCAGGATTCTCAGGAGTTTGTTTGTCAAGTTCTTAACAGAGATGTGTGGTCCAATGAGCAAATTCAAGAAATTGTAAAGGATCATTTTGTTTTGTGGCAGGTATATAGTAATTGATAATAGTTACTGTACTTTGATTTTAAAAGGAAGTCATCTGTCTTATTTTGAATATTTCTGTTTTTTGATAGGTATTATCAAATACTAAAGATGGAAAGAATTACATAGATTTTTATAAAGTAATAAATTATCCGTATCTAGCAGTCATAGATCCTAGAACAGGGGAATGTATAAGAAAATATAATCACATTACTATAGACAGTTTGATATCTGATTTAAATGACATTTTAAGCCTGCACGCATCTCCAGAAGGTGCTTCTAATGACATAACCAATCATAAATCTGATAACTTTTCTAAGTTACTCATGAAAGATCAATTATCAGAAACATCAAAAAATGTTTGTATACACCAATAGAATTTTGTTATCTATATACTTGTACAACTCTTTTTTGATAATTATATATTAACGTTATTTAATTGTATTTTTTAGGATTATGCGTCATGCAGTAAAAGTACAAGAAATGTAACATCCGATAGAGATTCTGGTCAGTATATCTTTACGATGCTCTATATTATTAATATTTTGTCGTTTATTAAGTTAATAAATTTTAAGTTTTAAATTTTGCAGACAATACATGTAAACAGCTGGATAGTCAAAATAATAGCAATTCAAATATTTCGAGCAATAGTCCGTGTATTTTGAAAAAAAGAAGACGACTCGACAATACAAGTCAAAAAATTGAATCTCCTGAAAGGGTAAAACAGGAGGAAGAAAGAGTAGACAAAATGCAAGATAGTAAAACCGATATAAATACAGGTCAGTATACAAAAACTTTGCGCGCGCGCGTGCGTATATGTGTAGCATTATATTTAGTTGCAGTACAGAGTGTTTAAAAAAAAGGAAAGTTTAGGATTCCATAACATATAATACTCATTAAATTGAATAAAACAAAAACGTGTATGTATATTCATAAATCCTTGTTTCAGCATTGAACAATTTTTATAACAGAATTACGTATTAATATAGATTTTCATAAATATTGATGATTATGTGTGGCAAACTTTGCAAACTAATTTGTACATTCAATTTGTTTTTTGTTCTTTATAGATAATGATAAGCCGCTCTTACGATTATGTTTACGATTACCTACTGGTGACAAGGAAACAATATCCATGTGTGCTACTAATACTATTGAAGTAAGTGTTAAAATATTTTACGACATGTTGTTAATTATTTATAATTTTGTTGTTTATACGTACCATAAAATTATTACAATATATAATGTAATATAATAAATATTGATTGCAGGATTTTTTGAAAAGAATGAAAGACATGGGTTATCCACTAGCGGACTATACATACTTAGTCCCGTTTCCAAAAACAAATATTGGTATACTTGCAGTAAATATTCGACTGATAGACACGATTTTATTTCCGTCAAATACAGTCTTCATAACAAAAACGTGAATACCTTTATTCTAAGTTATTTAGTTATAAAGGATGAAGTATACCTAAGATAAGTTATCCAGATATCTAGCACCGTAAAAGATATTCGATATATAATATTTTTATTGAGTACCTTACTTCATATATTTAAAAAATTACCACGTGTATATGTTTATATTGTACTTGTTGCTCAAATATGTTAATATCTTCTTTTTATATTACAAACGAAGTTTGAATACAAGCACAGTAATTATAACAGTAAATTGTAGTTTTTACAATACTTGTATACAGCACTTTTTTATGATTTTTGTAGGAATATTAAATGAAACAAAAAAAAAGAGATTTTAAATAAATGTGTATAATATTTTAACTTCTAGTTCAACAATGATGTAATGGTAGAACAAAACAATAAATAATAGGTTGAAAAATTTTCATGTATTACAGAACATAGCTTATTATGTATAAAAACATGTACTTTATTCAATGAATATTTCAATCTTCTATTGATCAATATTGAAATGGTTTTTCAGTAACTCAATTCTGTATACAAACGAGTTTAGTTAAGTTGAGAAAATATCTCTCTATTTGGTATCTTCAGTTTTAAAGATGAATTTTGTAAACTCTGTTCTATATTATTATACATAGAATATTATTGTAGATAGTCATTCTAAAAAAAAAAAAATAAATAAATAAATAAAAATAAAAAAGAACTGAAGAAATAAGTTTACTTTCACTTCGCATCATTGAACTACGAATTCTTCTATCGTCAACCGGACATCGTTGGAAATTTATATGCGCAGTAAAAAATCATGAATATCATAAACTATTTATATTCTATCTTTAATTTCTATTAAATACACAATTAAAACTAAGTGTATAAACCGTTCATTTTTTTATGAAATTTAAATATATTGCACAAAGCACATTTAGTATTTTTTAAATTAATCCTCGTCATAAAAGTTTTTTTACTTTTATTTATAATATATGCATCAAAAATAATAGACATCGATTATAATATTATATGTCCACCTTTCCCTGCGAATCATTGCACACGTGACGTAATGCGTATACACGACGGTCCACTAAGTCTCCTTGTTACCGTTTATTTTATGGCACGTGTTATAACCAGCTTCGTCCTCTTGTTAACTGTAGATAATTAAAATACCTTATCTAATGTACATCCTTATTTTATATACTAACCGATTGTCTAAAACGCGATTTTCGCAAGTTGATATCGTTTCGTTTAAAAAATATCCACAAAAATAAAATCGATCTCTTCTATGGATGCTTTCTATTTCGAATTATTTATCTTATTTTTAGCAGTATCGGTACTTCTTTCACTTTTTAACGATGTATCAATTAATAATTTGTCGTTAATTATACTTCATATATCATATTTCGTATTACACTTGATTTTCATATACACACGCACACACACGATACGTACACAAACATCTATGCATATCTCTCTGTATAATTAACCCCTATATAAAACACGCAATTAATTCTATGTCTTACTAATCAGTGTCACATTTTGTAGGCTTCCAAAAGTTATACGTACCGGAAAAGAACGGTAAACGGACAGAAAAAACAATTATATATAGATATATACACGAAGCAGTTTTACATCGCATCGAGTTTATTATTAGATAGAAAATCGTCCTAGGATATCGATATGCAGACAATTATTTTACGTTTTAATATTATAGCCTTATATTTTATAGTTATATTTTAATATCATAGTCTTTGAAGATATATGAAACAGCAAATATTATTTGTCGCCATAAGATTCGTCAGTAAAAAAAAAAATTATTATTCCGAAGCTGTGAGAAAAGTTTAAAGAATCGTACTAAAACGTTATGAATGCAGCTTGCGTTTCATTATTAGTATAGCCTTTATCATTCCTATATCCAGTACCAATCGGATTATTAACGTAAATTAAGTTAAGAGAAATACTCCGGGAATACTTACGCGCTGCAAGCGTTGTTAGAATTATGCCTTGTCTAGATAGAACACGTCCGGACAGCTGCCGAGAGGAAGGAATACTGCGACTAACGCGTTGTAAGGACGACGAATGGAGAGAAGTCGTGCCAAGGTCGATCTCTCCGATCGTCCCTCGTTTATTTACAAATACTTTTCACTACAAGACTTCCCAAATTCTCCGAATTGTATACGATGTACATATACATACGTGGTAACAACAATTTATCACGCTCGACCGGTTTTTCTTTCGTTGTTTGCCGGAAACAATAGGTAAAGGAATCTTTAAGCTATTATCTATAAACTAATGTTATCCTTCTTTTTCTACGAAGAGCCTCTTTGTATGTATTCAAAAACAGACAAACTTATGTGCGCGCAACGAGACTGCTATAACGACGATTTAAACTATCTAATTTTAAAATTAACCTTATCCTTTACTTTTATGCGTGAATTATCGTCGAGAAAACATCATTTTTTGACACGATTTTTTCAAACAAAACGAAGCGCGTATTCGAAAGTTCGGAAGAATCGTATTCTCACTCGAATATTCATCTTTGAAGCGATCTCGTTCGTCAAAATCGTTAAAAAATTATACCTGTATTTATCGTTGGCGTAAACCAACATAAAAAAACGAGTAATGGACTGTCAACAAAAATGGACCTTTGAACGAATCGGATGGTTACTCTCTCTTTCTAAAAGCAGAAACTAAAAGCGTACTAACATCGAAAATAATATACATTTATATGAAAAATAATCGTACGCGGGCGCACGAACATTTTCCTTACAAATATATTTTCACGTTTACGAGCTTTATTTCTACAGATATCAAATCGAAATGATTAATTTTCACAGTCTGATGCAGCAAGATATCCGTTTAGATAGTTTTTAATTTCGTATATCATATTTTTAACGTTTCCATATTATTATACAAACAGATCGAAACAACAAACACGTGGGGAAGCCATTGTAAAGATGACGTAACGCGTACGCGGGACGGTCCATAGCTTCCTTCCTGCCGCCTAATCCGCCATTTCAAATCGTTTCGTGGCACGCGTCGCAACAGAGCTTCGTCCGTTCGTTAATTGCAGTTAATTAGAATATTTTATCCAACGTACGCTCTAATTTTGTATATCGATCGAACGTCGAAAACGCTATTTCCACGGGTGAATTTATTAACATCGATCACGCTCAACTACGAAATATATTCTGCTGCGTTCCTTAACCTAACAACCATACAAGCCATCGTTATTTTCGATTATACAATGGAAGAACTACGACGTTTGCATTTTCGTCATCAATTTTACTTATTTACAATGAGAAATGATGTTGGACACACGACAACGACGACTGGTAAGCATTAGTTGAAAAACATTGTTATTTATTATCGTTGCAATCTTTACGTGAACGTTTAGTTATACAGGCGTCAAATCGAAATGATTAATTTTCACAGTTCGGTATAGCAAGATATCCGTTTAGATAGTTTTTAACTTCGTATATCATATTTTTAACGTTCCGATATTTTCATACAAATAGATCGAAACTTTACAAGCACGTGGGGAAGCCATTGGAAAGATGACGTAATATGTACGTACGACGGTCCACATCTTTCTTGCTGCCGCTTACTCCGCCATTCTGAATTATTTCGTGGCGTTTGTCGCAAGCCAGCTTCGTCCTCTCGTTGACTGCAGGTAATTAGAATATTTTATTTAACGTGCGTCATTATTTTATATAGCGATTGAATGCAGAAAACACGATTTGAGCGGATAAAATTTGTTAACACCGATCGCGCTCAACTGCGAATTGTAAATTATCGTCCTACCTTCCTTAACCTAACATAAACGTGTAAACAATCGTTCTTTGCGGTTATACAATAGAAGAGCTACGACTTTCGGATTTTCGTCATCAATTTTACTTATTTACAATAATAAATGGTGTTCGACATATAACGACGACTGGTAAGCGTTAGTTGAAAAAGATTATTATTTCTCGTCGCAATAGTCGCTACATGAACGTTTAGTTATACAGGCGTCAAATTGAAACGAATAATTTTTACAGTTTGGTGTAACAAGATATCCGTTTAGATAGTTTTTAACTTCGTATATCATATTATAAACGTTTCGATATTCTCATACAAATAGATCGAAACAACAAACACGCGGGGAAGCCATTGGAAAGATGACGTAATGCGTACGCGCGACGGTCCATAGCTTCCTTCCTGCCGCCTAATCCGCCATTTCAAATCGTTTCGTGGCACGCGTCGCAACAGAGCTTCGTCCGTTCGTTAATTGCAGTTAATTAGAATAGTTTATTCAACGTGTACCATTATTTTACATACCGATCGAACGTCGAAAAAGCGATATCCGCGGGTAAATTTATTAACATCGATCACGCTCGACTACGAAATATAACTTATTCTACCGCGTTCCTTAACCTAACAACCATACAAGCCATCGTTACTTTTGATTATAGAATGGGAGAGGTACGACGTCTGGATTTTCGTCTTCAATTTTACTTATTTACAATGAGAAATGGTGTTGGACACACGACGACGAGTGGTAAGCATTAGTCGAAAAAGGTTCTTATTTATTATCGCTGTAATCCTTACTCGAACATTTTATCAAATCGTAACGATTAATTTTCATAATTTTATGTAGCAAGATATCCGTTTCGATAGTTTTTAACTTCGTATATCATATTTTTAACGTTTTGATATTTCTATACAAATAGATCGAAACAACAAGCACGTGGGGAAGCCATTGCAAAGCTGACGTAACGCGCATGCTCGACGATACAGCTTCCTTGTTGCCGCTTAATCCGCCATTCTGAATCAGTTCGTGGCACGTGTCCCAACCAAGCTTCGTCCTCTCGTTAATTGCAGGTAATTAAAATATTTTATTTAACGTGCACCATTATTTTATATACCGATCGAATGCCGAAAACGCGATTTTTCCGATAAAATTTGTTAACATCGGTCGCGCCCAACTGCGAATCGTAAATTGTACCGCGTTCCTTAACCTAACATAACGATATAAGCAATCGTTATTTACGATCGTACAACGGAAGAGTTACGACGTTCGCATTTTCCTCATCAATTTTACTTATTTACAATAATAAATGGTGTACGACACACAACGACGACTGGTAAGCGTTAGTTGAAAAAGATTATTATTTCTCGTCGCAATAGTCGCTACATGAACGTTTAGTTATACAGGCGTCAAATTGAAACGAATAATTTTTACAGTTTGGTGTAACAAGATATCCGTTTAGATAGTTTTTAACTTCGTATATCATATTTTTAACGTTTCGATATTCTCATACAAATAGATCGAAACAACAAACACGCGGGGAAGCCATTGGAATGATGACGTATGCATACGCGCGACGGTCCATAGCTTCCTTCCTGCCGCTTAATCCGCCATTCTAAATTGTCTCGTGCCAAGCGTTGCACTCGAGCTTCGTCCTCTCGTTAATTAGAATTATTAGTTAATTAGAATATTTTATCTAACGTTCACTCAGATTTTATATAGCGACGAATACCAAAAATGCGATTTCCGCGAGTGAATTTATTAATAACGATCACGCTCAATTGCGAAATATAACTTATTCTACTGCGTTCCTTAACCTAACATAATCATCTAAGCCATCGTTCTTTCGATTATAGAATGGAAGAGGTACGATGTCCGGATTATCAATTTTACTTACGTACAATAAGAAGTGATATTCGAAACAGGACGACGAGTGGTGCGCAGTAGTTAAGAAATATTGCTATTGTCACTGTAATCTTTTTGGGAACGTTTAGTTAATTCTATATTTACCTTTTCAGGGCGTAGATTCTGTAAATTTGTTCGTCAGCGTTAACAACACAGTGTGGCCCATGTTCCTAGAAAGAAGCAAGATTGATTTGGCTAGAGTTCAACAAAGTAGACGTCTTCCGTTTAAGTTTATACATTCATTCTTCGATTAAGCAGTGTTCTTTCAGCGAAACTTCTTTTAGTAATTTGCCATCAGAGTATATTTTTTGTTCGATTGTACATTTTTTGGGAAGTGCGTTTTATATACGTGGAATAGTTGATAATTCGAATTCATTCAAATTGATTAATGTTGATGTAACATTATTTTTTTAATTTTACATTAGTGGATTTTACATGGATTCTTTCAACCTTTATCGTCGTCATGTGATTAATAATCGACATCATCAGGATAGGGAGGAGTTGTGCACGGTCGTCACCGCGCAGTTGAATCTTTCTAGACGCAACCCACTTTTTATCGAGCACTTGTTTATGGTCGAGATTTGTCTCGTACCATTTTCTGTGCATTTACGCTGGTTGCTCTGCCTTCGTCCAGCATTATAAAATAACCGAGGACATTCTACTCTCCTCCTTATTTTTTAGACCTGCTTCAGATGTCGTTAATTGATCTCACGTCGAGGACGATCGATGGGAAAATCTATGTACGCGAACGCGCATAATCTAAATTATTTTAACGAGTTGTCGTCCGTCTTGGAATATCACTGCGAAATAAAAATTGTAGACTTTTCGTTGATAGTACATGACAGAACGAATACTGCTTAAATCACGGAGTGGATGTATCATTCGACGGATCGTTTTCTGATTGCTGTAATGCGGTTGACAGTTCTTTAGCCGTAAGATATTTTTGAATTATTCATACTTTTACTGCAGCTGTATTTCGTTTTGTATTCTACAGTTTATTTTATTGTGGGTTTCTCAGAAAACCGATCTCTTAATTTCATTTTTTTTTCTTTTTTTCAACCATTAATAGTGCACACCTGCACTCTACTTAGATATGATCTTAGAAGAAATTCTACAAGATATTGTATAGAAATGATCTAGGAGAAATATGTAATTGCATGCAGGCTTATGTACATTTTCCTTAAAAATATAGTTTTCACGCTTAGGAGCTTTATTTTGAGAGATATTAAATTGAAACGATTAATTTTCATAGTATGGAGTAGTCGGATATCAATTTAGATAGTTTTTAAATTCGTATATCATATTTTTAATGTTCCGATATTTTCGTACAAATAGATCGAAATGTTACAAGCACGTGGGGAAGCCATTGCAAAGGTGACGTAATGCGCAAGCGCAGCGGTCCACAGCCTCCTTGCTGCCTCAGAATCCACCATTTTGAATAATGATTGGCACGTGTTATGACCAAGCTTTTTTCTTGCAGGTAATTAGAATATTTTATCTAACGTACGCTCTAATTTTATGTACCGATCGAATGTCGAAAACGCGATTTCCACAAGTGAATTTATTAACATCGATCACGTTCAATTGCGAAATATAACTTATTCTACTGCGTTCCTTAACCTAACATAATCATCTAAGCCATCGTTCTTTCGATTATAGGATGGAAGAGGTACGATGTTCGGATTATCAATTTTACTTACGTACAATAAGAAGTGATATTCGATACAGGACGACGAGTGGTGCGCAGTAGTTAAAAAATATTGCTATTGTCACTGTAATCTTTTTGGGAACGTTTAGTTAATTCTATATTTACCTTTTCAGGGCGTAGATTCTGTAAATTTGTTCGTCAGCGTTAACAACACAGTGTGGCCCATGTTCCTAGAAAGAAGCAAGATTGATTTGGCTAGAGTTCAACAAAGTAGACGTCTTCCGTTTAAGTTTATACATTCATTCTTCGATTAAGCAGTGTTCTTTCAGCGAAACTTCTTTTAGTAATTTGCCGTCAGAGTATATTTTTTGTTCGATTGTACATTTTTTGGGAAGTGCGTTTTATATACGTGGAATAGTTGATAATTCGGAATTCATTCAAATTGATTAACGTTGATGTAACATTATTTCTTTAATTTTACATTAGTGGATTTTATATGGATTCTTTCAACCTTCATCGTCGTCATGTGATTAATAATCGACATCATCAGGATAGGGAGGAGTTGTGCACGGTCGTCACCGCGCAGTTGAATCTTTCTAGACGCAACCCACTTTTTATCGAGCACTTGTTTATGGTCGAGATTTGTCTCGTACCATTTTCTGTGCATTTACGCTGGTTGCTCTGCCTTCGTCCAGCATTATAAAATAACCGAGGACATTCTACTCTCCTCCTTATTTTTTAGACCTGCTTCAGATGTCGTTAATTGATCTCACGTCGAGGACGATCGATGGGAAAATCTATGTACGCGAACGCGCTTAATCTACATTATTTTAACGAGTCGTCGTCCGTCTTGGAATATCACTGCGAAATAAAAATTGTAGACTTTTCGTTGATAGTACATGACAGAACGAATACTGCTTAAATCATGGAGTGGATGTATCATTCGACGGATCGTTTGCTGATTGCTGTAATGCGGTTGACAGTTCTTTAGCCGTAAGATATTTTTGAATTATTCATACTTTTACTGCAGCTGTATTTCGTTTTGTATTCTACAGTTTATTTTATTGTGGGTTTCTCAGAAAACCGATCTTCTTAATTTCATTCTTTTTTTTTTCTTTTTTTCTTTTTTTCGACCATTAATAGTGCAGATCTGCGTTCTACTTAGATATGATCTTAGAAGAAATTCTACAAGATATTATATAGAAATGATCTAGGAGAAATATGTAATTGCATGCAGGCTTATGTACATTTTCCTTAAAAATATAGTTTTCACGCTTAGGAGCTTTATTTTGAGAGATATTAAATTGAAAAATTTATATCATATTTTTAATATTCCGATATTTTCGTACAAATGGATCGAAATGTTACAAGCATGTGGGGAAGCCATTGCAAAGGTGACGTAATGCGCAAGCGCGGCGGTCCACAGCCCCCTTACTGCCTCAGAATCCTCGTTGATTGCAGGTAATTAGAATATTTTATTTAACTATGTTATACACTCCTATGTTACACTCTTATGTTATATACCGCTAGAATATCGAAAACAATTTTCGCTGGTAAATTTATTAACATCGATCACGCTCAATTACGAAATATAACATATTTTACTACGTTCCTTAACGTAACATAACCATCTAAGTCATCGTTACTTTCAATTATAGAATGGAAGAGGTAGGACGTCCAGATTTTCGTCATCAATTTTACTTATTTACAATAATAAATAGTGTTCGACACACAACAACGACTGGTAAGCGTTAGTTGAAAAAAATAGTTATTTATTGTCACTATAATATTTTCGAGAACGTTTACTTAATTCTATATCTACTTTTTCAGGATGTAGACGTGATTTCTTTCGTTATTGTTGACATTACATCGTGGCTAGTTTTCTTAAAAATAAGCAAGATGAATTTAGTTACATTCGAACAGAATTGACATCTTGACAGTACGAACGCTACTTAAATCGTGGAAGGAAGCGTTCCTTGATCTAACAACCAGCTAAGGAATCATTATTTTCGATGATAGAAAGAAAGAAGTATGAAGTTCAAAATTTTCGTCATCAGTTTTACTTATCTATGATAAGCAATGGTATTGGACACAGGACGACAACTGATAAGCAATAGTTGACATATATTATTATTTATTTTCACGTTACCCTTTACGATAACGTTTAGCTAATTCTACATTTATTTTTTCAGGGTATAGGCATTGCGATTTCGTCCGTTATTGTTAACAATGCATCGTGGTCCGTGTTCCTTGAAATAAGCATGGTGAATTTAGTTACAGTCGAACAGAATTGACATCTGTTTACACATTCATTCTTCGATTAAACAGTGTTCTGTTAACGATACTTTTACATCGGAGTATATTTTTCTTCCGATTGCATTTTTCATTTAATATACATCGAGTAGCTGATAATTCAAAGTTTATTCAAGTTGGATAACGTTATCGTAACTTCATTCATTTAATCGATGAAAAAATCTATGTAAGCGAACGCGTCTTAAATAACACTATTTCAACGAATCATATGGTCTCTCTTGAAATATCGCTGCGAAATAGAAACGATAGGCTTTTCGTCGATAGTATACGACAGAACGAACACTGCTTAAATCGAAATATATGTGTTAATTGGGTCGTGGATTCCCGGATAGCAGTTCCTAAGTATCACGCTCGTTAGAGCAAGATGGTTCTTTATTCTCTTGTCTGATGAGGAATACTTAACATTTTGATATTTTTATTATAACACTATTTTTATTAACTTTGTTAATTTTTTTTTTTTTTCTTTTAGGAAGCCTATGTTGTAATTTCGTTCTACTGTTTGGATACGGATAAAAGAACAATTCAACGCTCTAGTTGGAAATGGTCTTTGTAAAATTGCGACTCACGGTTAGCATTGTTTAATGATATTTTAGTATTTTTTATCGCCATGTACTTTATTATAGGTTTCAATACTGCATTTTTATTATTTTCCTAAAATAGGAAAGCCTCCTTCCTCTAGGATCTATCATGAATATGAAGATGAGAAAGGAAAGGAAAGGAGCCAGGAAGATGCGATGGAAGCAATAACGAAGGATGGAATCTTGAAGAATCTTCCATTGGATTAAAATCAGCAGGAAAACAACGCTTCCTTCATTTTACCGAACCGAAAGAAGACTCGCCTCTCCTTCGTGCGTATAGCTTCTTTAAATCTGTTTAAGCTCCAACGTTCTACGTAATTCTCGGCGATTTTGCGCACCCCTAAGCGTTTCTGCGATACCCTGAGCGTTTCTGCGATACCCTGAGCGTTTCTGCGTGACACCCTGAGCGTTTCTGCGATACCCTAAGCGTTTCTGCGATACCCTGAGCGTTTCTGCGACACCCTGAGCGTTTCTGCGACACCCTGAGCGTTTCTGCGACACCCTGAGCGTTTCTGCGACACCCTGAGCGTTTCTGCGACACCCTGAGCGTTTCTGCGACACCCTGAGCGTTTCTGCGACACCCTGAGCGTTTCTGCGACACCCTGAGCGTTTCTGCGACACCCCTGAGCGTTTCTGCGACACCCCTGAGCGTTTCTGCGACACCCCTGAGCGTTTCTGCGACATCCCTGAGCGTTTCTGCGACACCCCTGAGCGATCTTGCATGATACCCTAAGCGTTTCTGCGATACTACCTTGAGCGTACCTTGGATACCCTAAGCGATCTTGCATGATACCCTGAGCGTTTCTGCGACACCCTCAGCGTACCTGCGCAATCCCTAACGTCGTATTCTGTTTAATTCTCAGCGTTTTGCGTAACCACCAGCATTTCAAACGATTCCCCTGCTTTAGTCTTGCGCATAATTGCGATGTTTTACGAAAAATTACAAGATAGAAACAAATTTGTTAGAATCATTGTTATAATATTGTTGGAGTTTATAGAGCGTTGAAAAAAAGAAACTTCAATTGGAAGGTAGTACATCAGTTGATTTTTTCTTTCCGGAATGTTAACATAAAATTGTTTTATACTTCACAAGATATTACGTGCGGTGCAACGTTTAAGCGGTTGTATTATTGTTTAAATCTTCTTTTATATCGACCAATCGTATATTATAGATTCTTTAAATAATTGTAAAGTGATAGAAAGCATACATAAACTTGGGTGCGTTAAGAAAACTATTATTGAAGTATAATTTTATATCGAACAAACGTATATTGTAAACCGTTTAAATAATTGTATAGTGATAAGAAGCGTATATAAACAATGGTGCGTTGAGAAAAATATTTAAATATAATTTTAACTCGAGTAAACGTATAGTATAGAATGTTCAAATAATTAGTTAAACTAATAGAAAGTATACATAAATTCTGATGCGTTGAGAGAATTATCGTTTAATTATAATTTTATACCGAACAAACGTATATTGTAAAATTGTTTAAATAATTGTAAAGTGATAGAAAGCATACATAAATTTGATGCGTTAAGAGAATTTTAGACCACCGTTGGGCGTATCGAAAACCGTCGTCCAGTATTTATCCGTAACAAGAAACATCTTTTTAGACAATTCTTAGGATATCGCGTGACCCCAGCTTCGCGAATAATTGAAATGCTCATATACTAAAAAAGAAAAAATATTTTTATCATTGTAGTAAGAAAGCGTCGAAAAAAAAAAAGTTTAAATAGAAGGCAGTATGTAAGCAGATTTCTGTTCTGCGAAACGTTCGATTAAAATTATTTTCTACGTACTACGAGCGGTATAAAGCCTGAGCGGCGGGGTTGTATTCTGTAAATATTAGTTTGATACTACCGAGCGTACATATGTAGCGTACATTGCTTAAATGATTGTAAAACGACAAAAAATAAAAATGATCTAGGTTTAGCGCGGTTCAACGCGGTCCAACGCGTGTACCGGAAATTTTAGGGCATTGTAGAGCGTTTCAACTACCGTGAATCCATTCGTGCGTAATTAAGCGTGTTGCGTAATTCCGAACAGATTGGCGTAACCCTTAGAAATATTGCGTAAACCCCTAACCCTTATTTTGGTAAATTCTCTGGCTCTGCCAGACGCAACCCAGCAATTTCGCCCACTACGTGGTTTGGCGTAAGTATCCATTTGTCAAAGTATGGGTTTTTTTTTTACACGTAAGTCCTGTCGATTTTTCGCAACGTCCAACGTGGACACCCAGAATGTTGTCTTTCTCAGGTTATCTGCAACCTCGAAGTTATTTATTTACCTACATACTATCGAGATAACTGAAACGATGGTACTTTTTGCATAATGTTAAGGGCATTCCGTCGTTTTGAACGAATGCGCGTAACCAGCAGTTTTTTTTTGTATGAAGCCCACCGTATCTATATAATCCTTACAGATTTTGTGTAAACCTTGGCGTGTATTCAGCCGAACTTTTGTGGTCTAACTTCGGTGTAATCCAGACGCGACCCAACGATTTGCAGTAAGTATTTTTTTCACTTAATGCCTTTATTTTCGTTCCGTAATTCTACGCGTGTTGCGTAAATTGCATAGTATCTGCACCCCGCGGCTCATTTTCCTAGATACCAGCGAAGTTATTTAAACTGCGGCATTTTTTTTTTCTTAGTTCGGGATATTTTCGTTTTATCCGAAGAATCCGCGTTTTTATATAGCCTAACGTCTCTGTGTAAACCGTGGCGTGTATTTAGCTTCATTTTAGCGTGTCTACTTAACTCTAACGTTTCCACATTATCACTGAGTTATCGACCTTATTTTTTTTTTACGTGATCTCTTCGTCGCGTAATTCTTCGCGTATATTGTAATTTGGAGGGTATTTAGAACCCTAGCTTATTTTCCATGATATTAGATGGGTTACTTACCCGACAGAATATTTGCATAGTCCCAGGGGTACTCCTTCCGATGAATCGTTGCAATGTCTAACTTTTTTTTTTACAACGCCAAGCGATTTTGCGAAACGTTTGCACGATGTGAAAGCTCTAGTGTAACGTAGCGTAACGTATTTTTACATAACGATCCCGAGATTTGTCGAAAGTACTTCTTTTTTCATAATGCTTGTTGGAGGTTTTTCTTTTTGACGTTCTTAACAGTTTCGTTATTCGTAGAATACTCTAAGTAGCTTATTTTCGTAGATACTAGCTAGGTTACTGAAACGACAGCATTTTTCTTTTTTTTCTTTTTTATAATTCGTGGGGGACTCGTTAGATCCGACGAATCTGCGTAAATACTAGGGTTTTACTCGTAGATGACCGTGTACTTTCATGTGTATCTGCAACTATCAGCTTATTAATCGAAGATATTACCGAGGTTATATGATCGACTGCATTTTTTTTTTTGCATAATCTGTGGGGCACTCCCGTTATTTCCGACGAATCTGCGTAAATACTAGGGTTTTCAGGAAATGCAGCGTTTCTGTGTAATCCTTGTAGATTTGGCGTCGGTAATAGGGCGTATTTAGGTAAGCTCCGAGAATGCGGCGTAATCCGATTGTTTCCGCGTTACCACCCTGTGATTTCGCGTAAGTACTTTCATTTGTACGTAATACTTGTGTAAATTCCTGTCGGTTTTCGATAACTCGTAGATGATCGTGTAGTTCCCGTGTATTTACAACTGTCGGCTTATTAATCGAAGATATTACCGAGGTTATATGATCGACTGCATTTTTTTTTGCATAATCTGTGGGGCACTCCCGTTATTTCCGACGAATCTGCGTAAATACTAGGGTTTTCAGGAAATGCAGCGTTTCTGTGTAATCCTTGTAGATTTGGCGTCGGTAATAGGGCGTATTTAGGTAGGCTCCGAGAATGCGGCGTAATCCGATTGTTTCCGCATTACCACCCTGTGATTTCGCGTAAGTACTTTCATTTGTACGTAATACTTGTGTAAATTCCTGTCGGTTTTCGATAACTCGTAGATGACCGTGTAGTTCCCGTGTATTTACAACTGTCGGCTTATTAATCGAAGATATTACCGAGGTTATATGATCGACTGCATTTTTTTTTTTGCATAATCTGTGGGGCACTCCCGTTATTTCCGACGAATCTGCGTAAATACTAGGGTTTTCAGGAAATGCAGCGTTTCTGTGTAATCCTTGTAGATTTGGCGTCGGTAATAGGGCGTATTTAGGTAAGCTCCGAGAATGCGGCGTAATCCGATTGTTTCCGCATTACCACCCTGTGATTTCGCGTAAGTACTTTCATTTGTACGTAATACTTGTGTAAATTCCTGTCGGTTTTCGATAACTCGTAGATGATCGTGTAGTTCCCGTGTATTTACAACTGTCGGCTTATTAATCGAAGATATTACCGAGGTTATATGATCGACTGCATTTTTTTTGCATAATCTGTGGGGCACTCCCGTTATTTCCGACGAATCTGCGTAAATACTAGGGTTTTCAGGAAATGCAGCGTTTCTGTGTAATCCTTGTAGATTTGGCGTCGGTAATAGGGCGTATTTAGGTAGCCTCCGAGAATGCAGCGTAATCCGATTGTTTCCGCATTACCACCCTGTGATTTCGCGTAAGTACTTTCATTTGTACGTAATACTTGTGTAAATTCCTGTCGGTTTTCGATAACTCGTAGATGACCGTGTAGTTCCCGTGTATTTACAACTGTCGGCTTATTAATCGAAGATATTACCGAGGTTATATGATCGACTGCATTTTTTTTTTGCATAATCTGAGGGGCACTCGCGTTATTTCCGACGAATCTGCGTAAATATTAGGGTTTTCAGGAAATGCAGCGTTTCTGTGTAATCCTTGTAGATTTGGCGTCGGTAATAGGGCGTATTTAGGTGGCCTCCGAGAATGCGGCGTAATCCAATTGTTTCCGCATTACCACCCTGTGATTTCGCGTAAGTACTTGCCTTTGTACGTAATACTTGTGTAAATTCCTGTCGGTTTTCGATAACTCGTAGATGACCGTGTAGTTCCCGTGTATTTACAACTGTCGGCTTATTAATCGAAGATATTACCGAGGTTATTTTATCGACTGCATTTTTTTTTTTGCATAATCCGCGGGGCACTCGTTATATCCGACGAATTTGCGTAACTACTAGCATTTTCATAAAGTCGGGCATTTCTGCGTAACCTACAGATTTTACAAAAATCTAAGTACGCAATCTACAGCGTGGGACATAACCCCACTGTCTTCGCTTTACCATCAGGTGATTAGAAGTATTTGTCCGTTTTCTTTTTAGGTAATCCCTCCTTTTTTCAATAATTCCTAACGTACCGACGTAGTTCCTAGGTTTATCAGCAATACCCTGGTTATTTTCTTAGATACTAGCGAGGTTACTTAAACGACATTTTTGTCCTCCGAGCTTTCTCCGTAATCTTATTTTTTTCCGCATAACCATCTCGTGATTTCGCTCAAGTATATTGTTTTTCCGTAATGGATGTCGATTTTTCCTAACTCCTAGATGACCGTGTAATTTCCAGGATATCTGTAACGATCAGCTTATTAATTCTAGATATTAACGAGGTTATTTAGTCGATAGCATTTTTGAATAGTCCCTGAGGCGGTTGCATTATTTACGTAGACTATACGAACTACCAGCATCTTTATAAAGCTCATCGTTTCTGGGTAACCCTTACAGATTTTGGCTTATCCGACTGGCGATTTGAAGTAAGTATTTGTGCTTTATTTTTTATTTTTATGTAATATCTGTCTTCAATAATTACTAATATACCGACGTAATTTCTAGGTTATCCGTCGTACCCATCTTATTTCCCTAGATTCTAGAGAGGTTACTTAAACGACAACATCGTTGCATAATCCCAGGGGCATATTCGTTATTTCCTACGAATCAAGTAACGACCAGCGTCTTCATAAAGTGCAGCATTTCTGTATATCCTCATAGATTTGTCGTCAATCCTAGAACGTATTTAGGTGGCCTCCGAGCGTCAGGCGTAACGTCATAGTGTCCGCATAAGCGAATAAATTTGTTTTTACCTAACGCTTGTCAAAATGCTTGTCAATTTTGCATAATTCCTAGATGTCCGTGTAATTTCCACGGTATCTTCATCCACCAACTTACTAATCCTAGATATTAACGTAGTTATTTAATAAACAGCAATTAGCATAGTCCGTGGGGCGTTTGCGTTATTATCGAAAAATCGGCGTAACCACCAGCATTTCCATAAAGCTCGTTTCTATGTAACCCTTACAAATTTTGCAAAAATTCTAGTACGTATTATGGTGGTTTACAGTGGTTCGACGTAATTCCACAGTAATCGCATAAAAACCATTCAGTGATATGAAGTAATTATTTTTCTTATGTTCCTCTCTCTTAGGTAATCGATTGGTTTTTCCTGTTTATCTGTAATGCCCAGCTTATTTTTCTAAATATTACGTAGAATCGATAAATGACAACATATTTGCATAATCCCAGGGGCACCGCCATATGGGTGTGAACGTAAGTGTGTACGTACGAATGAGAGCGTAGAGTGCCTCTACCGGCCATTTTCTAAAACAGGTAGCAGGCCTCCGTAATATCCGTGTAATCACTCTCAGACTGATTTTAGTGTCTAATATTTGTTTCATTTTATTGTATACTATTTGCCTGATTTTATTGTATAATATTTGTCTCATTTTAATATATACTATTTGTTTAATTTTATTGCATGATATTTGTGTGATTTTATTATATAATATTAAACAGAGGAGAAACTATAAGTAGACATCAGAATTTGAATGTTTGTGATTGATCATTTATACGACGCCTTTGAATAATCGTCTAAAAAGAAAACGGTTACATCAAGCCTGCGTCTTTATTGAATAAGAGACACGACTGAGCTTCGATGACATTCCGCCTGCAGTACGTCTGATTTGCGTTCAGTATTCTATCAGACTTCCTTCTGTTTCATGTTAAATTATGCGGCATAAGCTGTGGAAAGATTGTAAAAGAGACGTATAAGAACTGTATGAGAGTTGTGCAAAAGTTGTGTGAGATGTCCAAAATGTGTGTAAAAGTTGTGTGAGACTTACATAAAAGGTGCGTACAACTTGTGAGAAAATTCTATAAAAGTTGTAGAAAAAGTATTATCTGAAGGTTGTGTCTGAGGTTGTGTCTGAGGTTGTGTCTGAAGGTTGTGTTTGAAGGTTGTGTTTGAAGGTTGGGTCTGAGGTTGTGTCTGCAGGTTGTGTCTGAAGGTAGTGTCTGAAGGTTGGGTCTGAGGTTGCGTCTGAAGGTTGTGTCCGAAGGTTGCGTCCGAAGGTTGGGTCTGAGGTTGTGTCTGCAGGTTGTGTCTGAAGGTAGTGTCTGAAGGTTGGGTCTGAGGTTGCGTCTGAAGGTTGTGTCCGAAGGTTGCGTCCGAAGGTTGGGTCTGAGGTTGCGTCTGAAGGTTGTGTCTGCAGGTTGTGTCTGAAGGTTGTGTCCGAGGTTGCGTCTGAAGGTTGTGTCTGAAGGTTGTGTCTGAAGGTTGTGTCTGAAGGTTGTGTCCGAGGTTGTGTCTGAAGGTTGTGTCCGAGGTTGTGTCTGAAGGTTGTGTCCGGGGTTGTGTCCGAGGTTGTGACTGAAGGTTTTTTCTGCAGAGTAGGTTGCGTCTGGGTTGCGTCTGGGTTGCGTCTGGGTTGCGTCTGGGTTGCGTCTGGGTTGCGTCTGGGTTGCGTCTGGGTTGCGTCTGGGTTGCGTCTGGGTTGCGTCTGGGTTGCGTCTGGGTTGCGTCTGGGTTGCGTCTGGGTTGCGTCTGGGTTGCGTCTGGGTTGCGTCTGGGTTGCGTCTGGGTTGCGTCTGGGTTGCGTCTGGGTTGCGTCTGGGTTGCGTCTGGGTTGCGTCTGGGTTGCGTCTGGGTTGCGTCTGGGTTGCGTCTGGGTTGCGTCTGGGTTGCGTCTGGGTTGCGTCTGGGTTGCGTCTGGGTTGCGTCTGGGTTGCGTCTGGGTTGCGTCTGGGTTGCGTCTGGGTTGCGTCTGGGTTGCGTCTGGGTTGCGTCTGGGTTGCGTCTGGGTTGCGTCTGGGTTGCGTCTGGGTTGCGTCTGGGTTGCGTCTGGGTTGCGTCTGGGTTGCGTCTGGGTTGCGTCTGGGTTGCGTCTGGGTTGCGTCTGGGTTGCGTCTGGGTTGCGTCTGGGTTGCGTCTGGGTTGCGTCTGGGTTGCGTCTGGGTTGCGTCTGGGTTGCGTCTGGGTTGCGTCTGGGTTGCGTCTGGGTTGCGTCTGGGTTGCGTCTGGGTTGCGTCTGGGTTGCGTCTGGGTTGCGTCTGGGTTGCGTCTGGGTTGCGTCTGGGTTGCGTCTGGGTTGCGTCTGGGTTGCGTCTGGGTTGCGTCTGGGTTGCGTCTGGGTTGCGTCTGGGTTGCGTCTGGGTTGCGTCTGGGTTGCGTCTGGGTTGCGTCTGGGTTGCGTCTGGGTTGCGTCTGGGTTGCGTCTGGGTTGCGTCTGGGTTGCGTCTGGGTTGCGTCTGGGTTGCGTCTGGGTTGCGTCTGGGTTGCGTCTGGGTTGCGTCTGGGTTGCGTCTGGGTTGCGTCTGGGTTGCGTCTGGGTTGCGTCTGGGTTGCGTCTGGGTTGCGTCTGGGTTGCGTCTGGGTTGCGTCTGGGTTGCGTCTGGGTTGCGTCTGGGTTGCGTCTGGGTTGCGTCTGGGTTGCGTCTGGGTTGCGTCTGGGTTGCGTCTGGGTTGCGTCTGGGTTGCGTCTGGGTTGCGTCTGGGTTGCGTCTGGGTTGCGTCTGGGTTGCGTCTGGGTTGCGTCTGGGTTGCGTCTGGGTTGCGTCTGGGTTGCGTCTGGGTTGCGTCTGGGTTGCGTCTGGGTTGCGTCTGGGTTGCGTCTGGGTTGCGTCTGGGTTGCGTCTGGGTTGCGTCTGGGTTGCGTCTGGGTTGCGTCTGGGTTGCGTCTGGGTTGCGTCTGGGTTGCGTCTGGGTTGCGTCTGGGTTGCGTCTGGGTTGCGTCTGGGTTGCGTCTGGGTTGCGTCTGGGTTGCGTCTGGGTTGCGTCTGGGTTGCGTCTGGGTTGCGTCTGGGTTGCGTCTGGGTTGCGTCTGGGTTGCGTCTGGGTTGCGTCTGGGTTGCGTCTGGGTTGCGTCTGGGTTGCGTCTGGGTTGCGTCTGGGTTGCGTCTGGGTTGCGTCTGGGTTGCGTCTGGGTTGCGTCTGGGTTGCGTCTGGGTTGCGTCTGGGTTGCGTCTGGGTTGCGTCTGGGTTGCGTCTGGGTTGCGTCTGGGTTGCGTCTGGGTTGCGTCTGGGTTGCGTCTGGGTTGCGTCTGGGTTGCGTCTGGGTTGCGTCTGGGTTGCGTCTGGGTTGCGTCTGGGTTGCGTCTGGGTTGCGTCTGGGTTGCGTCTGGGTTGCGTCTGGGTTGCGTCTGGGTTGCGTCTGGGTTGCGTCTGGGTTGCGTCTGGGTTGCGTCTGGGTTGCGTCTGGGTTGCGTCTGGGTTGCGTCTGGGTTGCGTCTGGGTTGCGTCTGGGTTGCGTCTGGGTTGCGTCTGGGTTGCGTCTGGGTTGCGTCTGGGTTGCGTCTGGGTTGCGTCTGGGTTGCGTCTGGGTTGCGTCTGGGTTGCGTCTGGGTTGCGTCTGGGTTGCGTCTGGGTTGCGTCTGGGTTGCGTCTGGGTTGCGTCTGGGTTGCGTCTGGGTTGCGTCTGGGTTGCGTCTGGGTTGCGTCTGGGTTGCGTCTGGGTTGCGTCTGGGTTGCGTCTGGGTTGCGTCTGGGTTGCGTCTGGGTTGCGTCTGGGTTGCGTCTGGGTTGCGTCTGGGTTGCGTCTGGGTTGCGTCTGGGTTGCGTCTGGGTTGCGTCTGGGTTGCGTCTGGGTTGCGTCTGGGTTGCGTCTGGGTTGCGTCTGGGTTGCGTCTGGGTTGCGTCTGGGTTGCGTCTGGGTTGCGTCTGGGTTGCGTCTGGGTTGCGTCTGGGTTGCGTCTGGGTTGCGTCTGGGTTGCGTCTGGGTTGCGTCTGGGTTGCGTCTGGGTTGCGTCTGGGTTGCGTCTGGGTTGCGTCTGGGTTGCGTCTGGGTTGCGTCTGGGTTGCGTCTGGGTTGCGTCTGGGTTGCGTCTGGGTTGCGTCTGGGTTGCGTCTGGGTTGCGTCTGGGTTGCGTCTGGGTTGCGTCTGGGTTGCGTCTGGGTTGCGTCTGGGTTGCGTCTGGGTTGCGTCTGGGTTGCGTCTGGGTTGCGTCTGGGTTGCGTCTGGGTTGCGTCTGGGTTGCGTCTGGGTTGCGTCTGGGTTGCGTCTGGGTTGCGTCTGGGTTGCGTCTGGGTTGCGTCTGGGTTGCGTCTGGGTTGCGTCTGGGTTGCGTCTGGGTTGCGTCTGGGTTGCGTCTGGGTTGCGTCTGGGTTGCGTCTGGGTTGCGTCTGGGTTGCGTCTGGGTTGCGTCTGGGTTGCGTCTGGGTTGCGTCTGGGTTGCGTCTGGGTTGCGTCTGGGTTGCGTCTGGGTTGCGTCTGGGTTGCGTCTGGGTTGCGTCTGGGTTGCGTCTGGGTTGCGTCTGGGTTGCGTCTGGGTTGC
>NC_066592.1:9060000-9108126 GCF_905475345.1 Vespula vulgaris | reverse complement strand
CCCAGACGCAACCACCACAGACGCAACCCAGACGCAACCCAGACGCAACCCAGACGCAACCCAGACGCAACCCAGACGCAACCCAGACGCAACCCAGACGCAACCCAGACGCAACCCAGACGCAACCCAGACGCAACCCAGACGCAACCCAGACGCAACCCAGACGCAACCCAGACGCAACCCAGACGCAACCCAGACGCAACCCAGACGCAACCCAGACGCAACCCAGACGCAACCCAGACGCAACCCAGACGCAACCCAGACGCAACCCAGACGCAACCCAGACGCAACCCAGACGCAACCCAGACGCAACCCAGACGCAACCCAGACGCAACCCAGACGCAACCCAGACGCAACCCAGACGCAACCCAGACGCAACCCAGACGCAACCCAGACGCAACCCAGACGCAACCCAGACGCAACCCAGACGCAACCCAGACGCAACCCAGACGCAACCCAGACGCAACCCAGACGCAACCCAGACGCAACCCAGACGCAACCCAGACGCAACCCAGACGCAACCCAGACGCAACCCAGACGCAACCCAGACGCAACCCAGACGCAACCCAGACGCAACCCAGACGCAACCCAGACGCAACCCAGACGCAACCCAGACGCAACCCAGACGCAACCCAGACGCAACCCAGACGCAACCCAGACGCAACCCAGACGCAACCCAGACGCAACCCAGACGCAACCCAGACGCAACCCAGACGCAACCCAGACGCAACCCAGACGCAACCCAGACGCAACCCAGACGCAACCCAGACGCAACCCAGACGCAACCCAGACGCAACCCAGACGCAACCCAGACGCAACCCAGACGCAACCCAGACGCAACCCAGACGCAACCCAGACGCAACCCAGACGCAACCCAGACGCAACCCAGACGCAACCCAGACGCAACCCAGACGCAACCCAGACGCAACCCAGACGCAACCCAGACGCAACCCAGACGCAACCCAGACGCAACCCAGACGCAACCCAGACGCAACCCAGACGCAACCCAGACGCAACCCAGACGCAACCCAGACGCAACCCAGACGCAACCCAGACGCAACCCAGACGCAACCCAGACGCAACCCAGACGCAACCCAGACGCAACCCAGACGCAACCCAGACGCAACCCAGACGCAACCCAGACGCAACCCAGACGCAACCCAGACGCAACCCAGACGCAACCCAGACGCAACCCAGACGCAACCCAGACGCAACCCAGACGCAACCCAGACGCAACCCAGACGCAACCCAGACGCAACCCAGACGCAACCCAGACGCAACCCAGACGCAACCCAGACGCAACCCAGACGCAACCCAGACGCAACCCAGACGCAACCCAGACGCAACCCAGACGCAACCCAGACGCAACCCAGACGCAACCCAGACGCAACCCAGACGCAACCCAGACGCAACCCAGACGCAACCCAGACGCAACCCAGACGCAACCCAGACGCAACCCAGACGCAACCCAGACGCAACCCAGACGCAACCCAGACGCAACCCAGACGCAACCCAGACGCAACCCAGACGCAACCCAGACGCAACCCAGACGCAACCCAGACGCAACCCAGACGCAACCCAGACGCAACCCAGACGCAACCCAGACGCAACCCAGACGCAACCCAGACGCAACCCAGACGCAACCCAGACGCAACCCAGACGCAACCCAGACGCAACCCAGACGCAACCCAGACGCAACCCAGACGCAACCCAGACGCAACCCAGACGCAACCCAGACGCAACCCAGACGCAACCCAGACGCAACCCAGACGCAACCCAGACGCAACCCAGACGCAACCCAGACGCAACCCAGACGCAACCCAGACGCAACCCAGACGCAACCCAGACGCAACCCAGACGCAACCCAGACGCAACCCAGACGCAACCCAGACGCAACCCAGACGCAACCCAGACGCAACCCAGACGCAACCCAGACGCAACCCAGACGCAACCCAGACGCAACCCAGACGCAACCCAGACGCAACCCAGACGCAACCCAGACGCAACCCAGACGCAACCCAGACGCAACCCAGACGCAACCCAGACGCAACCCAGACGCAACCCAGACGCAACCCAGACGCAACCCAGACGCAACCCAGACGCAACCCAGACGCAACCCAGACGCAACCCAGACGCAACCCAGACGCAACCCAGACGCAACCCAGACGCAACCCAGACGCAACCCAGACGCAACCCAGACGCAACCCAGACGCAACCCAGACGCAACCCAGACGCAACCCAGACGCAACCCAGACGCAACCCAGACGCAACCCAGACGCAACCCAGACGCAACCCAGACGCAACCCAGACGCAACCCAGACGCAACCCAGACGCAACCCAGACGCAACCCAGACGCAACCCAGACGCAACCCAGACGCAACCCAGACGCAACCCAGACGCAACCCAGACGCAACCCAGACGCAACCCAGACGCAACCCAGACGCAACCCAGACGCAACCCAGACGCAACCCAGACGCAACCCAGACGCAACCCAGACGCAACCCAGACGCAACCCAGACGCAACCCAGACGCAACCCAGACGCAACCCAGACGCAACCCAGACGCAACCCAGACGCAACCCAGACGCAACCCAGACGCAACCCAGACGCAACCCAGACGCAACCCAGACGCAACCCAGACGCAACCCAGACGCAACCCAGACGCAACCCAGACGCAACCCAGACGCAACCCAGACGCAACCCAGACGCAACCCAGACGCAACCCAGACGCAACCCAGACGCAACCCAGACGCAACCCAGACGCAACCCAGACGCAACCCAGACGCAACCCAGACGCAACCCAGACGCAACCCAGACGCAACCCAGACGCAACCCAGACGCAACCCAGACGCAACCCAGACGCAACCCAGACGCAACCCAGACGCAACCCAGACGCAACCCAGACGCAACCCAGACGCAACCCAGACGCAACCCAGACGCAACCCAGACGCAACCCAGACGCAACCCAGACGCAACCCAGACGCAACCCAGACGCAACCCAGACGCAACCCAGACGCAACCCAGACGCAACCCAGACGCAACCCAGACGCAACCCAGACGCAACCCAGACGCAACCCAGACGCAACCCAGACGCAACCCAGACGCAACCCAGACGCAACCCAGACGCAACCCAGACGCAACCCAGACGCAACCCAGACGCAACCCAGACGCAACCCAGACGCAACCCAGACGCAACCCAGACGCAACCCAGACGCAACCCAGACGCAACCCAGACGCAACCCAGACGCAACCCAGACGCAACCCAGACGCAACCCAGACGCAACCCAGACGCAACCCAGACGCAACCCAGACGCAACCCAGACGCAACCCAGACGCAACCCAGACGCAACCCAGACGCAACCCAGACGCAACCCAGACGCAACCCAGACGCAACCCAGACGCAACCCAGACGCAACCCAGACGCAACCCAGACGCAACCCAGACGCAACCCAGACGCAACCCAGACGCAACCCAGACGCAACCCAGACGCAACCCAGACGCAACCCAGACGCAACCCAGACGCAACCCAGACGCAACCCAGACGCAACCCAGACGCAACCCAGACGCAACCCAGACGCAACCCAGACGCAACCCAGACGCAACCCAGACGCAACCCAGACGCAACCCAGACGCAACCCAGACGCAACCCAGACGCAACCCAGACGCAACCCAGACGCAACCCAGACGCAACCCAGACGCAACCCAGACGCAACCCAGACGCAACCCAGACGCAACCCAGACGCAACCCAGACGCAACCCAGACGCAACCCAGACGCAACCCAGACGCAACCCAGACGCAACCCAGACGCAACCCAGACGCAACCCAGACGCAACCCAGACGCAACCCAGACGCAACCCAGACGCAACCCAGACGCAACCCAGACGCAACCCAGACGCAACCCAGACGCAACCCAGACGCAACCCAGACGCAACCCAGACGCAACCCAGACGCAACCCAGACGCAACCCAGACGCAACCCAGACGCAACCCAGACGCAACCCAGACGCAACCCAGACGCAACCCAGACGCAACCCAGACGCAACCCAGACGCAACCCAGACGCAACCCAGACGCAACCCAGACGCAACCCAGACGCAACCCAGACGCAACCCAGACGCAACCCAGACGCAACCCAGACGCAACCCAGACGCAACCCAGACGCAACCCAGACGCAACCCAGACGCAACCCAGACGCAACCCAGACGCAACCCAGACGCAACCCAGACGCAACCCAGACGCAACCCAGACGCAACCCAGACGCAACCCAGACGCAACCCAGACGCAACCCAGACGCAACCCAGACGCAACCCAGACGCAACCCAGACGCAACCCAGACGCAACCCAGACGCAACCCAGACGCAACCCAGACGCAACCCAGACGCAACCCAGACGCAACCCAGACGCAACCCAGACGCAACCCAGACGCAACCCAGACGCAACCCAGACGCAACCCAGACGCAACCCAGACGCAACCCAGACGCAACCCAGACGCAACCCAGACGCAACCCAGACGCAACCCAGACGCAACCCAGACGCAACCCAGACGCAACCCAGACGCAACCCAGACGCAACCCAGACGCAACCCAGACGCAACCCAGACGCAACCCAGACGCAACCCAGACGCAACCCAGACGCAACCCAGACGCAACCCAGACGCAACCCAGACGCAACCCAGACGCAACCCAGACGCAACCCAGACGCAACCCAGACGCAACCCAGACGCAACCCAGACGCAACCCAGACGCAACCCAGACGCAACCCAGACGCAACCCAGACGCAACCCAGACGCAACCCAGACGCAACCCAGACGCAACCCAGACGCAACCCAGACGCAACCCAGACGCAACCCAGACGCAACCCAGACGCAACCCAGACGCAACCCAGACGCAACCCAGACGCAACCCAGACGCAACCCAGACGCAACCCAGACGCAACCCAGACGCAACCCAGACGCAACCCAGACGCAACCCAGACGCAACCCAGACGCAACCCAGACGCAACCCAGACGCAACCCAGACGCAACCCAGACGCAACCCAGACGCAACCCAGACGCAACCCAGACGCAACCCAGACGCAACCCAGACGCAACCCAGACGCAACCCAGACGCAACCCAGACGCAACCCAGACGCAACCCAGACGCAACCCAGACGCAACCCAGACGCAACCCAGACGCAACCCAGACGCAACCCAGACGCAACCCAGACGCAACCCAGACGCAACCCAGACGCAACCCAGACGCAACCCAGACGCAACCCAGACGCAACCCAGACGCAACCCAGACGCAACCCAGACGCAACCCAGACGCAACCCAGACGCAACCCAGACGCAACCCAGACGCAACCCAGACGCAACCCAGACGCAACCCAGACGCAACCCAGACGCAACCCAGACGCAACCCAGACGCAACCCAGACGCAACCCAGACGCAACCCAGACGCAACCCAGACGCAACCCAGACGCAACCCAGACGCAACCCAGACGCAACCCAGACGCAACCCAGACGCAACCCAGACGCAACCCAGACGCAACCCAGACGCAACCCAGACGCAACCCAGACGCAACCCAGACGCAACCCAGACGCAACCCAGACGCAACCCAGACGCAACCCAGACGCAACCCAGACGCAACCCAGACGCAACCCAGACGCAACCCAGACGCAACCCAGACGCAACCCAGACGCAACCCAGACGCAACCCAGACGCAACCCAGACGCAACCCAGACGCAACCCAGACGCAACCCAGACGCAACCCAGACGCAACCCAGACGCAACCCAGACGCAACCCAGACGCAACCCAGACGCAACCCAGACGCAACCCAGACGCAACCCAGACGCAACCCAGACGCAACCCAGACGCAACCCAGACGCAACCCAGACGCAACCCAGACGCAACCCAGACGCAACCCAGACGCAACCCAGACGCAACCCAGACGCAACCCAGACGCAACCCAGACGCAACCCAGACGCAACCCAGACGCAACCCAGACGCAACCCAGACGCAACCCAGACGCAACCCAGACGCAACCCAGACGCAACCCAGACGCAACCCAGACGCAACCCAGACGCAACCCAGACGCAACCCAGACGCAACCCAGACGCAACCCAGACGCAACCCAGACGCAACCCAGACGCAACCCAGACGCAACCCAGACGCAACCCAGACGCAACCCAGACGCAACCCAGACGCAACCCAGACGCAACCCAGACGCAACCCAGACGCAACCCAGACGCAACCCAGACGCAACCCAGACGCAACCCAGACGCAACCCAGACGCAACCCAGACGCAACCCAGACGCAACCCAGACGCAACCCAGACGCAACCCAGACGCAACCCAGACGCAACCCAGACGCAACCCAGACGCAACCCAGACGCAACCCAGACGCAACCCAGACGCAACCCAGACGCAACCCAGACGCAACCCAGACGCAACCCAGACGCAACCCAGACGCAACCCAGACGCAACCCAGACGCAACCCAGACGCAACCCAGACGCAACCCAGACGCAACCCAGACGCAACCCAGACGCAACCCAGACGCAACCCAGACGCAACCCAGACGCAACCCAGACGCAACCCAGACGCAACCCAGACGCAACCCAGACGCAACCCAGACGCAACCCAGACGCAACCCAGACGCAACCCAGACGCAACCCAGACGCAACCCAGACGCAACCCAGACGCAACCCAGACGCAACCCAGACGCAACCCAGACGCAACCCAGACGCAACCCAGACGCAACCCAGACGCAACCCAGACGCAACCCAGACGCAACCCAGACGCAACCCAGACGCAACCCAGACGCAACCCAGACGCAACCCAGACGCAACCCAGACGCAACCCAGACGCAACCCAGACGCAACCCAGACGCAACCCAGACGCAACCCAGACGCAACCCAGACGCAACCCAGACGCAACCCAGACGCAACCCAGACGCAACCCAGACGCAACCCAGACGCAACCCAGACGCAACCCAGACGCAACCCAGACGCAACCCAGACGCAACCCAGACGCAACCCAGACGCAACCCAGACGCAACCCAGACGCAACCCAGACGCAACCCAGACGCAACCCAGACGCAACCCAGACGCAACCCAGACGCAACCCAGACGCAACCCAGACGCAACCCAGACGCAACCCAGACGCAACCCAGACGCAACCCAGACGCAACCCAGACGCAACCCAGACGCAACCCAGACGCAACCCAGACGCAACCCAGACGCAACCCAGACGCAACCCAGACGCAACCCAGACGCAACCCAGACGCAACCCAGACGCAACCCAGACGCAACCCAGACGCAACCCAGACGCAACCCAGACGCAACCCAGACGCAACCCAGACGCAACCCAGACGCAACCCAGACGCAACCCAGACGCAACCCAGACGCAACCCAGACGCAACCCAGACGCAACCCAGACGCAACCCAGACGCAACCCAGACGCAACCCAGACGCAACCCAGACGCAACCCAGACGCAACCCAGACGCAACCCAGACGCAACCCAGACGCAACCCAGACGCAACCCAGACGCAACCCAGACGCAACCCAGACGCAACCCAGACGCAACCCAGACGCAACCCAGACGCAACCCAGACGCAACCCAGACGCAACCCAGACGCAACCCAGACGCAACCCAGACGCAACCCAGACGCAACCCAGACGCAACCCAGACGCAACCCAGACGCAACCCAGACGCAACCCAGACGCAACCCAGACGCAACCCAGACGCAACCCAGACGCAACCCAGACGCAACCCAGACGCAACCCAGACGCAACCCAGACGCAACCCAGACGCAACCCAGACGCAACCCAGACGCAACCCAGACGCAACCCAGACGCAACCCAGACGCAACCCAGACGCAACCCAGACGCAACCCAGACGCAACCCAGACGCAACCCAGACGCAACCCAGACGCAACCCAGACGCAACCCAGACGCAACCCAGACGCAACCCAGACGCAACCCAGACGCAACCCAGACGCAACCCAGACGCAACCCAGACGCAACCCAGACGCAACCCAGACGCAACCCAGACGCAACCCAGACGCAACCCAGACGCAACCCAGACGCAACCCAGACGCAACCCAGACGCAACCCAGACGCAACCCAGACGCAACCTTCAGACACAACCTCGGACACAACCTCGGACACAACCTTCAGACACAACCTCGGACACAACCTTCAGACACAACCTCGGACACAACCTCGGACACAACCTTCAGACACAACCTCGGACACAACCTTCAGACACAACCTCGGACACAACCTCGGACACAACCTTCAGACACAACCTCGGACACAACCTCGGACACAACCTCGGACACAACCTTCAGACACAACCTCGGACACAACCTTCGGACACAACCTCGGACACAACCTCGGACACAACCTTCAGACGCAACCTCGGACACAACCTCGGACACAACCTTCAGACACAACCTCGGACACAACCTTCAGAAACAACCTTCAGACACAACCTCGGACACAACCTTCAGACGCAACCTTCAGAAACAACCTCGGACACAACCTCGGACACAACCTTCAGACACAACCTCGGACACAACCTCGGACACAACCTTCAGACACAACCTCGGACACAACCTCGGACACAACCTCGGACACAACCTTCAGACACAACCTCGGACACAACCTTCAGACACAACCTCGGACACAACCTCGGACACAACCTTCAGACACAACCTCGGACACAACCTTCGGACTGAACCTTTTACACAACTTCTACAGAATTTTCTCACAAGTTGTACGTATCTTTCACATAAGTCTCACACAACTCTTACACACATATTGGACTTCTTTCAAACAACGTCTTCACAACTCTCATACTGTTCTTACACGTCTCTCTTACAATCTTTCGGCAGCTTATGACGCATAATTTAACATGAAACAGAAGAAAGTCTGGTAGGGTACTGATCGCAAATCAGACGTAACGCAAGTGGAATGTCATTGCTTCTTAGTCGCTTCTCTTATACAATAAAGACTCAGGCTTGACGTAGCCTTTTTCTCTTTAAGCGATTATTCGAAGGTGTCGTATAAATGATCAATCACAAACATTCCTATTCTGATGTCTACTTATAGCTTCTCCTGTGTTTAATATTATATAATAAAATCAGACAAATATCATGCAAAAAATTAGACAAATATTATATATTAAAATAAAACAAATATTATACAATAAAATCGGCAAATAGTATACAATAAAGTCAGACAAATATTATACTGTAGAATAAGACTAACACTGATTACTCGGAAATTACGGAGTCCTACTACCTGTTTTAGAAACCGGCCGGTAGATGTACTCTACGCTCTCATTTTTACGAACACACGTTCACAGGCATATGGCGGTGCCCCTAGGATTATGCAAATATGTTGTCATATTTCGATTCTACGTAATATTAAGAAAAATAAGCTGGGCATTACAGATAAACAGGAAATTATGCGTGCTTGCTAGGAGATATGAAATACCTATTAATTACCTAAGAGAGAGGAACATAAGAAAAATAATTACTCCACGTCACTGGATGGATTCGACACCATTAGTGTGGAATTACGTTGATCCACTGTAAACCACCGTAATACGAACTACAATTTTTGCAAAGTTTGTTAGGGTACATAGAGACGAGCTTTCTGGAAATGCTGATGGTTCAGCCGATTTTTCGGTAATAACGCATACGCCGCACGGTACATGCTTTTTATCAAATAATCACGTTAATATCTAGGATTAGTAAGTTGATGGAATAAGATACCCTGGAAATTACACGGACATCAACGAATCATGCAAAATTAACAAGAATTTAGACAAGCTTTAGGTAAAAACAAATTTATTCGCTTATGCGGACACTATGACGTTTCGCCTGACACTTGGAGGCCACCTAGATACGTTCTAGGATTGACGAAAAACTTGGGAATTGACGGCAAGTCAGGGACATCAGACGGACGTTGCGGACGTCAGGGACGTCAGACGGACATCACGGCGTTGATACGGTCATCAGTGACATCACGAACCTGTAACAGAAATTAAGGCGTTGTTTCTATCATCTGTGACGTCACAGATCTCTGAGTGACATTACGGCGTTGTTTCGACCATCTGTGACGTCACGGACCTGTGACAGAAATTACGGCGTTGTTTCGACCATCTGTGACGTCACAGGCCTGTGAAAGAAATTACGGCGTTGTTTCTATCATCTGTGACGTCACGGACCTGTGACAGAAATTACGGCGTTGTTTCTATCATCTGTGACGTCACGGACCTGTGACAGAAATTACGGCGTTGTTTCTATCATCTGTGACGTCACGGACCTGTGACAGAAATTACGTCGTTGTTTCGACCATCTGTGACGTCACAGGCCTGTGAAAGAAATTACGGCGTTGTTTCTATCATCTGTGACGTCACGGACCTGTGACAGAAATTACGTCGTTGTTTCGACCATCTGTGACGTCACAGGCCTGTGAAAGAAATTACGGCGTTGTTTCTATCATCTGTGACGTCACGGACCTGTGACAGAAATTACGGCGTTGTTTCTATCATCTGTGACGTCACGGACCTGTGACAGAAATTACGTCGTTGTTTCGACCATCTGTGACGTCACAGGCCTGTGAAAGAAATTACGGCGTTGTTTCTATCATCTGTGACGTCACGGACCTGTGACAGAAATTACGGCGTTGTTTCTATTATCTGTGACGTCACGGACCTGTGACAGAAATTACGGCGTTGTTTCTATCATCTGAGAGGTCACCGATCTATTAGAGACGTTACGGCGTTGTTTTTCTGTCATCTGTGACGTCACGGACCTGTGACAGGAGTTACGGCGTTGTTTATATCATCTGTGACGTCACAGATCTATTAGAGACGTTACGGCGTTGTTTTTCTGTCATCTGTGACGTCACGGACCTGTGACAGCAATTACGGCGTTGTTTAGATCATCTATGACGTCACGGACCTGTGTCAGGAGTTACGGCGTTGTTTTTCCATCATCTGTGACGTCACAGATCTCTGAGAGACGTTACGGCGTTGTTTTTCTGTCATCTGTGACGTCACGGACTTGTGACAGCAATTACGGCGTTGTTTAGATCATCTATGACGTCACGGACCTGTGTCAGGAGTTACGGCGTTGTTTTTCCATCATCTGTGACGTCACAGATCTCTGAGAGACGTTACGGCGTTGTTTTTCTGTCATCTGTGACGTCACGGACCTGTGACAGAAATTACGGCGTTGTTTCTATCATCTGTGACGTCACAGATCTATTAGAGACGTTACGGCGTTGTTTTTCTATCATCTGTGACGTCACGGACCTGTGACAGAAATTACGGCGTTGTTTCTATCATCTGTGACGTCACGGACCTGTGACAGAAATTACGGCGTTGTTTCTATCATCTGTGACGTCACAGATCTATTAGAGACGTTACGGCGTTGTTTTTCTATCATCTGTGACGTCACGGACCTGTGACAGAAATTACGGCGTTGTTCCGACCATCTGTGACGTCACGGACTTGTGACAGAAATTACGGCTTTGTTTCTATCATCTGTGACGTCATGGACCTGTGACAGAAATTACGGCGTTGTTTCGACCATCTGTGACGTCACGGACCTGTGACAGAAATTACGGCGTTGTTTCTATCATCTGTGACGTCACGGACCTGTGACAGAAATTACGGCGTTGTTTCTATCATCTGTGACGTCACAGATCTATTAGAGACGTTACGGTGTTGTTTTTCTATCATCTGTGACGTCACGGACCTGTGGCAGAAATTACGGCGTTGTTTCTATCATCTGTGACGTCACAGATCTATTAGAGACGTTACAGCTTTGTTTTTCTGTCATCTGTGACGTCACGGACCTGTGACAGAAATTACGGCGTTGTTTCGACCATCTGTGACGTCACGGACCTGTGGCAGAAATTACGGCGTTGTTTCTATCATCTGTGACGTCACAGATCTATTAGAGACGTTACGGCGTTGTTTTTCTGTCATCTGTGACGTCACGGACCTGTGACAGAAATTACGGCGTTGTTTCGACCATCTGCGACGTCACGGACCTATGACAGAAATTACGGCGTTGTTTCTATCATCTGTGACGTCACAGATCTATTAGAGACGTTACAGCGTTGTTTTTCTGTCATCTGTGACGTCACGGACCTGTGACAGAAATTACGGCGTTGTTTCGACCATCTGTGACGTCACGCACCTGTGACCGAAGTTACGGCGTTGTTTCTATCATCTGTGACGTCACGGACCTGTGACAGAAATTACGGCGTTGTTTCGACCATCTGTGACGTCACGGACCTATGACAGAAATTACGGCGTTGTTTCTATCATCTGTGACGTCACAGATCTATTAGAGACGTTACGGCCTTGTTTTTCTGTCATCTGTGACGTCACGGACCTGTGACAGAAATTACGGCGTTGTTTCGACCATCTGTGACGTCACGGACCTGTGACAGAAATTACGGCGTTGTTTTTCTGTCATCTGTGACGTCACGGACTTGTGACAGCAATTACGGCGTTGTTTAGATCATCTATGACGTCACGGACCTGTGTCAGGAGTTACGGCGTTGTTTTTCCATCATCTGTGACGTCACAGATCTCTGAGAGACGTTACGGCGTTGTTTTTCTGTCATCTGTGACGTCACGGACCTGTGACAGAAATTACGGCGTTGTTTAGATCATCTATGACGTCACGGACCTGTGTCAGGAGTTACGGCGTTGTTTTTCCATCATCTGTGACGTCACAGATCTCTGAGAGACGTTACGGCGTTGTTTTTCTGTCATCTGTGACGTCACGGACCTGTGACAGAAATTACGGCGTTGTTTCTATCATCTGTGACGTCACAGATCTATTAGAGACGTTACGGCGTTGTTTTTCTATCATCTGTGACGTCACGGACCTGTGACAGAAATTACGGCGTTGTTTCTATCATCTGTGACGTCACGGACCTGTGACAGAAATTACGGCGTTGTTTCTATCATCTGTGACGTCACAGATCTATTAGAGACGTTACGGCGTTGTTTTTCTATCATCTGTGACGTCACGGACCTGTGACAGAAATTACGGCGTTGTTCCGACCATCTGTGACGTCACGGACTTGTGACAGAAATTACGGCTTTGTTTCTATCATCTGTGACGTCATGGACCTGTGACAGAAATTACGGCGTTGTTTCGACCATCTGTGACGTCACGGACCTGTGACAGAAATTACGGCGTTGTTTCTATCATCTGTGACGTCACGGACCTGTGACAGAAATTACGGCGTTGTTTCTATCATCTGTGACGTCACAGATCTATTAGAGACGTTACGGTGTTGTTTTTCTATCATCTGTGACGTCACGGACCTGTGGCAGAAATTACGGCGTTGTTTCTATCATCTGTGACGTCACAGATCTATTAGAGACGTTACAGCTTTGTTTTTCTGTCATCTGTGACGTCACGGACCTGTGACAGAAATTACGGCGTTGTTTCGACCATCTGTGACGTCACGGACCTGTGGCAGAAATTACGGCGTTGTTTCTATCATCTGTGACGTCACAGATCTATTAGAGACGTTACAGCGTTGTTTTTCTGTCATCTGTGACGTCACGGACCTGTGACAGAAATTACGGCGTTGTTTCGACCATCTGCGACGTCACGGACCTATGACAGAAATTACGGCGTTGTTTCTATCATCTGTGACGTCACAGATCTATTAGAGACGTTACAGCGTTGTTTTTCTGTCATCTGTGACGTCACGGACCTGTGACAGAAATTACGGCGTTGTTTCGACCATCTGTGACGTCACGCACCTGTGACCGAAGTTACGGCGTTGTTTCTATCATCTGTGACGTCACGGACCTGTGACAGAAATTACGGCGTTGTTTCGACCATCTGTGACGTCACGGACCTATGACAGAAATTACGGCGTTGTTTCTATCATCTGTGACGTCACAGATCTATTAGAGACGTTACGGCCTTGTTTTTCTGTCATCTGTGACGTCACGGACCTGTGACAGAAATTACGGCGTTGTTTCGACCATCTGTGACGTCACGGACCTGTGACAGAAATTACGGCGTTGTTTTTCTGTCATCTGTGACGTCACGGACTTGTGACAGCAATTACGGCGTTGTTTAGATCATCTATGACGTCACGGACCTGTGTCAGGAGTTACGGCGTTGTTTTTCCATCATCTGTGACGTCACAGATCTCTGAGAGACGTTACGGCGTTGTTTTTCTGTCATCTGTGACGTCACGGACCTGTGACAGAAATTACGGCGTTGTTTCTATCATCTGTGACGTCACAGATCTATTAGAGACGTTACGGCGTTGTTTTTCTATCATCTGTGACGTCACGGACCTGTGACAGAAATTACGGCGTTGTTTCTATCATCTGTGACGTCACGGACCTGTGACAGAAATTACGGCGTTGTTTCTATCATCTGTGACGTCACAGATCTATTAGAGACGTTACGGCGTTGTTTTTCTATCATCTGTGACGTCACGGACCTGTGACAGAAATTACGGCGTTGTTCCGACCATCTGTGACGTCACGGACTTGTGACAGAAATTACGGCTTTGTTTCTATCATCTGTGACGTCACGGACCTGTGACAGAAATTACGGCGTTGTTTCGACCATCTGTGACGTCACGGACCTGTGACAGAAATTACGGCGTTGTTTCTATCATCTGTGACGTCACGGACCTGTGACAGAAATTACGGCGTTGTTTCTATCATCTGTGACGTCACAGATCTATTAGAGACGTTACGGTGTTGTTTTTCTATCATCTGTGACGTCACGGACCTGTGGCAGAAATTACGGCGTTGTTTCTATCATCTGTGACGTCACAGATCTATTAGAGACGTTACAGCTTTGTTTTTCTGTCATCTGTGACGTCACGGACCTGTGACAGAAATTACGGCGTTGTTTCGACCATCTGTGACGTCACGGACCTGTGGCAGAAATTACGGCGTTGTTTCTATCATCTGTGACGTCACAGATCTATTAGAGACGTTACAGCGTTGTTTTTCTGTCATCTGTGACGTCACGGACCTGTGACAGAAATTACGGCGTTGTTTCGACCATCTGTGACGTCACGGACCTATGACAGAAATTACGGCGTTGTTTCTATCATCTGTGACGTCACAGATCTATTAGAGACGTTACAGCGTTGTTTTTCTGTCATCTGTGACGTCACGGACCTGTGACAGAAATTACGGCGTTGTTTCGACCATCTGTGACGTCACGCACCTGTGACCGAAGTTACGGCGTTGTTTCTATCATCTGTGACGTCACGGACCTGTGACAGAAATTACGGCGTTGTTTCGACCATCTGTGACGTCACGGACCTATGACAGAAATTACGGCGTTGTTTCTATCATCTGTGACGTCACAGATCTATTAGAGACGTTACGGCCTTGTTTTTCTGTCATCTGTGACGTCACGGACCTGTGACAGAAATTACGGCGTTGTTTCGACCATCTGTGACGTCACGGACCTGTGACAGAAATTACGGCGTTGTTTCTATCATCTGTGACGTCACAGATCTATTAGAGACGTTACAGCGTTGTTTTTCTGTCATCTGTGACGTCACGGACCTGTGACAGAAATTACGGCGTTGTTTGGACCATCTGTGACGTCACGGACCTGTGACAGAAATTACGGCGTTGTTTCTAACATCTGTGACGTCACAGATCTATTAGAGACGTTACGGCGTTGTTTTTCTGTCATCTGTGACGTCACAGACCTGTGACAGAAATTACGGCGTTGTTTCTATCATCTGTGACGTCACGGACCTGTGACAGAAATTACGGCGTTGTTTCGACCATCTGTGACGTCACGCACCTGTGACAGAAGTTACGGCGTTGTTTCTATCATCTGTGACGTCACGGACCTGTGACAGAAATTACGGCGTTGTTTCTATCATCTGTGACGTCACGGACCTGTGACAGAAATTACGGCGTTGTTTCTATCATCTGTGACGTCACAGATCTATTAGAGACGTTACGGCGTTGTTTTTCTATCATCTGTGACGTCACGGACCTGTGACAGAAATTACGGCGTTGTTTCGACCATCTGTGACGTCACGGACCTGTGATAGAAATTACGGCTTTGTTTCTATCATCTGTGACGTCACGGACCTGTGACAGAAATTACGGCGTTGTTTCTATCATCTGTGACGTCACAGATCTATTACAGACGTTACGGCCTTGTTTTTCTGTCATCTGTGACGTCACGGACCTGTGACAGAAATTACGGCGTTGTTTCGACCATCTGTGACGTCACGGACTTGTGACAGAAATTACGGCTTTGTTTCTATCATCTGTGACGTCACGGACCTGTGACAGAAATTACGGCGTTGTTTCGACCATCTGTGACGTCACGGACCTGTGACAGAAATTACGGCGTTGTTTCTATCATCTGTGACGTCACAGATCTATTAGAGACGTTACGGCCTTGTTTTTCTGTCATCTGTGACGTCACGGACCTGTGACAGAAATTACGGCGTTGTTTCGACCATCTGTGACGTCACGGACCTGTGACAGAAATTACGGCGTTGTTTCTATCATCTGTGACGTCACGGACCTGTGACAGAAATTACGGCGTTGTTTCGACCATCTGTGACGTCACGGACTTGTGACAGAAATTACGGCTTTGTTTCTATCATCTGTGACGTCACGGACCTGTGACAGAAATTACGGCGTTGTTTCGACCATCTGTGACGTCACGGACCTGTGACAGAAATTACGGCGTTGTTTCTATCATCTGTGACGTCACAGATCTATTAGAGACGTTACGGCCTTGTTTTTCTGTCATCTGTGACGTCACGGACCTGTGACAGAAATTACGGCGTTGTTTCGACCATCTGTGACGTCACGGACCTGTGACAGAAATTACGGCGTTGTTTCTATCATCTGTGACGTCACGGACCTGTGACAGAAGTTACGGCGTTGTTTATATCATCTGTGACGTCACAGATCTATTAGAGACGTTACGGCGTTGTTTTTCTATCATCTGTGACGTCACGGACCTGTGACAGAAATTACGGCGTTGTTTCTATCATCTGTGACGTCACCGATCTATTAGAGACGTTACGGCGTTGTTTTTCTATCATCTGTGACGTCACTGACCTGTGACAGAAATTACGGCGTTGTTTCGACCATCTTTGACTTCACGGACCTGTGACAGAAATTACGACGTTGTTTCTATCATCTGTGACGTCACAGATCTATTAGAGACGTTACGGCGTTGTTTTTCTGTCATCTGTGACGTCACGGACCTGTGACAGAAATTACGGCGTTGTTTCGACCATCTGTGACGTCACGGACCTGTGACAGAAATTGCGGCTTTGTTTCTATCATCTGTGACGTCACGGACCTGTGACAGAAATTACGGCGTTGTTTCTATCATCTGTGACGTCACGGACCTGTGACAGAAGTTACGGCGTTGTTTATATCATCTGTGACGTCACAGATCTATTAGAGACGTTACGGCGTTGTTTTTCTATCATCTGTGACGTCACGGACCTGTGACAGAAATTACGGCGTTGTTTCTATCATCTGTGACGTCACCGATCTATTAGAGACGTTACGGCGTTGTTTTTCTATCATCTGTGACGTCACGGACCTGTGACAGCAATTACGGCGTTGTTTCTATCATCTGTGACGTCACAGATCTATTAGAGACGTTACGGCGTTGTTTTTCTATCATCTGTGACGTCACGGACCTGTGACAGAAATTACGGCGTTGTTTCTATCATCTGTGACGTCACCGATCTATTAGAGACGTTACGGCGTTGTTTTTCTATCATCTGTGACGTCACGGACCTGTGACAGAAGTTACGGCGTTGTTTCTATCATCTGTGACATCACGGACCTGTGACAGAAGTTACGGCGTTGTTTCTATCATCTGTGACGTCACGGACCTGTGACAGAAATTACGGCGTTGTTTCTATCATCTGTGACGTCACGGACCTGTGACAGAAGTTACGGCCTTGTTTCGATCATCTGTGACGTCACGGACCTGTGACAGGAGTTACGGCGTTGTTTTTCTATCATCTGTGACGTCACAGATCTCTGAGAGACGTTACGGCCTTGTTTCTATCATCTGTGACATCACGGACCTGTGACAGAAGTTACGGCGTTGTTTCTATCATCTGTGACGTCACGGACCTGTGACAGAAATTACGGCGTTGTTTCTATCATCTGTGACGTCACCGATCTATTAGAGACGTTACGGCGTTGTTTTTCTATCATCTGTGACGTCACGGACCTGTGACAGAAATTACGGCGTTGTTACTATCATCTGTGACGTCATGGACCTGTGACAGAAATTACGGCGTTGTTTCTATCATCTGTGACGTCACGGACCTGTGACAGGAGTTACGGCGTTGTTTTTCTATCATCTGTGACGTCACAGATCTCTGAGAGACGTTACAGCGTTGTTTCGATCATCTGTGACGTCACGGACCTGTTACAGAAGTTACGGCCTTGTTTCGATCATCTGTGACGTCACGGACCTGTGACAGGAGTTACGGCGTTGTTTCTATCATCTGTGACGTCACGGACCTGTGACAGAAATTACGGCGTTGTTTCTATCATCTGTGACGTCACCGATCTATTAGAGACGTTACGGCGTTGTTTTTCTATCATCTGTGACGTCACGGACCTGTGACAGAAGTTACGGCGTTGTTTCTATCATCTGTGACATCACGGACCTGTGACAGAAGTTACGGCGTTGTTTCTATCATCTGTGACGTCACGGACCTGTGACAGAAATTACGGCGTTGTTTCTATCATCTGTGACGTCACGGACCTGTGACAGAAGTTACGGCCTTGTTTCGATCATCTGTGACGTCACGGACCTGTGACAGAAGTTACGGCCTTGTTTCGATCATCTGTGACGTCACGGACCTGTGACAGAAGTTACGGCGTTGTTTATATCATCTGTGACGTCACAGATCTATTAGAGACGTTACGGCGTTGTTTTTCTATCATCTGTGACGTCACGGACCTGTGACAGAAATTACGGCGTTGTTTCTATCATCTGTGACGTCACCGATCTATTAGAGACGTTACGGCGTTGTTTTTCTATCATCTGTGACGTCACGGACCTGTGACAGAAGTTACGGCGTTGTTTCTATCATCTGTGACATCACGGACCTGTGACAGAAGTTACGGCGTTGTTTCTATCATCTGTGACGTCACGGACCTGTGACAGAAATTACGGCGTTGTTTCTATCATCTGTGACGTCACGGACCTGTGACAGAAGTTACGGCCTTGTTTCGATCATCTGTGACGTCACGGACCTGTGACAGGAGTTACGGCGTTGTTTTTCTATCATCTGTGACGTCACAGATCTCTGAGAGACGTTACGGCCTTGTTTCTATCATCTGTGACATCACGGACCTGTGACAGAAGTTACGGCGTTGTTTCTATCATCTGTGACGTCACGGACCTGTGACAGAAATTACGGCGTTGTTTCTATCATCTGTGACGTCACCGATCTATTAGAGACGTTACGGCGTTGTTTTTCTATCATCTGTGACGTCACGGACCTGTGACAGAAATTACGGCGTTGTTACTATCATCTGTGACGTCATGGACCTGTGACAGAAATTACGGCGTTGTTTCTATCATCTGTGACGTCACGGACCTGTGACAGGAGTTACGGCGTTGTTTTTCTATCATCTGTGACGTCACAGATCTCTGAGAGACGTTACAGCGTTGTTTCGATCATCTGTGACGTCACGGACCTGTTACAGAAGTTACGGCCTTGTTTCGATCATCTGTGACGTCACGGACCTGTGACAGGAGTTACGGCGTTGTTTTTCTATCATCTGTGACGTCACAGATCTCTGAGAAACGTTACAGCGTTGTTTCGATCATCTATGACGTCACGGACCTGTGACAGACGTTACGGCGTTGTTACGGACGTTACGGCGTTGTTTCCATCATCTGTGACGTCACGGACCTGTGACAGACGTTACGGTGTTCTTATGGACGTCAGGGACTTCAGACGGACATTACGGCGTTGTTACGGTCGTCACGGACGTGTGACAGACGTTACGGCGTTATTTCGATCATCTGTGATGTCACGGAGCTGTGACAGACGTTACGGCGATGTTACGGACGTTACGGATGTTCGACAGACGTTTCGGATGGTCGAGTGAGGTTACGGCACTCTTACGGACGTAAGACAGACGTTATGGATGTTCGAGTGATGTTACGGCACTTTTACGGACGTTATGTAGTTACGGCGATATTACGGACGTTATGGAAGTTCGAGTGAGGTTAAAGCACTCTTACGGACGTTACAGCGGTTTACTGAAACTATAGCACCTAGAAGAACGGGACCGGACTCATGGGTGAGCTCTCGTTGCGCCCTCTAGGCGGATCTTTTTTTTGTCCAGATCGGACCAATCATGTACGAGTGAAGTCTACAAACGATCTATATATAGTTTGGAAAGTCTTCAGTCAACGCCATCTATGAGTCAATGGAAAATTTTTCCAATCAACTACTTGTACGCTAATGGCGTAATATATAATTGGAATTGAATTATTTCTGGATTTGCAAAGAAAAACAGCAAGACTTGCCGCAGCCAAAAGTATATCAACCGCTTTTATAGCTTCGCAAAAGAAAGAATCATCATCCTGGACAATCAAGAACCAATGGATCAGATTTTCTTTCACCAAAACATTTTTGTATGCATTCAAAAAGGTCAGTTTTTATTTCACGTTGCATGACACACATAGCTATAACTTTTATTAATTTCTTTTTATTGTAGAAGTAAAAGTTACTTCTATGAAAGAATTACGAAACTTCTTAATTTCTGTTATCGTATTTTGTTGGAGATAGTTCTTGATCGATAAAAAAAGAGGCTATACGCGAAGCGTGTGACGTACAGTATGAAGAAAAGAATTGTGAAGCTGTGACAGATGAATGTCCAAAAAATAATCTTTTATAGGACCAAATCTTTCTGTAATAATTGGAGCATTTAAACCCGCAAAAATTGTCGGTATGTTTCCATCGTATATATTTCCATTTTAAACTATGCATTAACTTTCAAAAACCAGAAATAGCTACGTTACTTATTAGGTATTCCCAGAGGTTTGAAAAAACTTGTTTCCTCAAAAATGAAGAGTCTACGGTACACAGAACTTATATATTATATTATATAGAAATCCTTGGAATGCGCCACTTCTGAGTCTATTAAAAGTCTTTACAATCAATTACTTACCATACATGGCAGTAGTGTAATATAAATTTGAATGGAATTATTTCAGGACTTAGAAAGGTATCATAATCGGATATATTTGTAATCGTCTTTAATATGAATGGGTTTTTGATATAATTGTACTTTGGACGGCTCATGCTTCCTTATCGAGTGCCTCTTTGTCAAGAGCTAACAAAGTTTCATTTCAATTTAATCTCGATATCGTTCTTTGTTTTATTTCAATAATCGATTCGTTTACCCTTTCTCTTTCTCTCTCTCTCTCTCTATATATATAGTATATAATACATAACAGAAATGAGTAACTAAGGGTTTACAAAAAAACATTATCATATACGTATTCATATACGCCTCAATGCAATTACGACTTACATCTTGCATCGAAAAATGACAATAGTCGACTATAATTAGTGAATTTCTTAATCAGTGGTATTACATCTTACGTTGATACATTTGTGAAGAGTTTTGTTATCTACGGCCAGTTGAAAGGCATTTTAACTATTAACCGAAGTATTGAAATCTTTTATCAAAAGTCTTAACGTTAACGACAAACGAATAAAAGATTGTATTAGAGTTTAATTCGATATCTTCCATTGTATCTTCCAATATAATAATGTAAAGTTTATTAACGAGAAGTAGAATCATATATCTAATTAAAAATAAACAACTAATAGATTTCGTTCCATTACACAAATGTATATACATACATTTATGCGTACACATTAAAAGTATTGCTAATAAAAAATCAATGGAATTATAGAAAACATTTCATTGTAAATTGATGCCGACAATAACAAATACCCTTCAATAATGTGTAATTTTTTCTTTTTCTATTAAGTATTAATTTCTTTGTTAATCAATTTAAACATTTTTAGTTCATAATGAATTCTATCAATAACAATATCAGATATTTAATTTTGGCTCATTGCAGAAGAAAGGTTGCTCATTACTGTCTACACAATATAATAAACCTCAAGCAATACCCAAGGAAAGACTACAATATACTTTGTGTATGTGTGTGTGGGTGTGTATATTATGTATCTAGTTACGTACATATGTACATATACACATATGTATCTATTTACAAATGTATGTTTGTATTGGATCTTCCAACATTCCACCTCGGTGGTTGCCGAAAGACTGATCTCATACGATATTCGACAGAAAGTAAATAACATAAGTTGTATTTAGATATTTCAGCTTATATAGAAACATATAAACATTGTAATAAGATTTGCTTTGTATACGTCAGCTAGTAAATGGTATAAACATTCTCTTTTTCTTTCAGTGTAATAATATTATATATATATATATATATTAAAATTTTTATAATTTAATTAGTTAATTAATCAAAATCAAAAAATAAAAGAAAGCAACAGGAATACAAAAATACGAGACCTCATCGAAAACTCCGTTTGTTAGGACAGACGTCCTTCCTCGTAAACAATGAACTTTCATCTCTCTCACTCTCTCTCTCTTCCTCGCTCTATTTTGCTATTTTTTTCTTAATTTTTCTGTATGCACGTGTACGCGTATGTACGTAATACGTATATGCCTTTCAACAAATGTAATATCGTTTGGTATCGATATATTTTATATATAGAAAGATCGTCGACGATCGAACGTGATGCGTGTACCTGATCGTGACACCCTTATTTCAATATTGTAAATTTAATTTGTCAACGAGGTATAAATTCTATATTCATTTAAATACACATACCTTGATATGTGTATGAATAATGCATATTAATCATAATACGCATTAAATGACACGTTTAAATGAAATCCCACATTAAAATTTACATTGTACTAGATACATATACTACATAAGAACAAGAAAGCAAAATTGAATATACCAAGATACTTTATTCTTCTTCTTCTTCTTCTTCTGCATATTATTGTTGTTGTTATTATTGTTATTATTATCCTTATTGTATTTAGAAATCTATCATAATTGAAGATATTGGGAAATAAAGATGAGATTTCTTTCTTATTCTTCTTAACTGTTTTTTTTTTTCTTTTTCTTTTCTTTTATATGAATAATAAGAAATATAAGGTATCATAATCAGATACATATGTAATCTTCTTTAATTTGAATGGGTTTTTGATATAATTGTACTTTGGACGCCTAATGCCTCCTTATCGAATGCCTTTTTGTCAAGAGCTAACAAAGTTTCTTTTCAATTTAATCTCGATATCGTTCTTTGTTTTATTCAAATTCTCGATTCGTTTACCCTTTCTTTCTCTCTCTCTCTCTCTCTCTCTCTCTCTCTCTCTCTCTCTCTCTCTCTGTATATATATATACATATTATATATATATATATATATATATATATATATATATATATATATATATCTGTATATATCTCAATCTGTATCAGAAATAAACTCAGGGTTTATAAAAAAACATTATCATATACGTATTCATCTGCGTATCAATGCAAATACGACTTACATCTTGCATCGAAAAATGACAATAGTCGACTATAATTAGTGAATTTCTTAATCAGTGGTATTACATCTTACGTTGATACATTTGTGAAGAGCTTTGTTATCTACGGCCAGTTGAAAGGCATTTTAACTATTAACCGAAGTATTGAAATCTTTTATCAAAAGTCTTAACGTTAACGACAAACGAATAAAAGATTGTATTAGAGTTTAATTCGATATCTTCCATTGTATCTTCCAATATAATAATGTAAAGTTTATTAACGAGAAGTAGAATCATATATCTAATTAAAAATAAACAACTAATAGATTTCGTTCCATTACAAAGATATATATACATACATTTATGCGTACACATTAAAAGTATTGCTAATAAAAAATCAATAGGATTATAGAAAACATTTCATTGTAAATTGATGCCGAAAATAACAAATACCCTTCAATAATGTGTAATTTTTTCTTTTTCTATCAAGTATTAATTTCTTTTTAATCAATTTAAACATTTTTAGTTCATAATGTATCAATAACAATATCAGATATTTAATTTTGGCTCATTGCAGAACAAAGGTTGCTCGTTACTGTCCATACAATATAAGAAAATCTCAAGCAATACCCAAGAGAAAGACTACTGTATACTTTGTGTATGTGTGTGTGGGTGTGTATATTATGTATCTAGTTACGTACATATGTACATATACACATATGTATCTATTTACAAATGTATGTTTGTATTGGATCTTCCAACATTCCACCTCGGTGGTTGCCGAAAGACTGATCTCATACGATATTCGACAGAAAGTAAATAACATAAGTTGTATTTAGATATTTCAGCTTATATAGAAACATATAAACATTGTAATAAGATTTGCTTTGTATACGTCAGCTAGTAAATGGTATAAACATTCTCTTTTTCTTTCAGTGTAATAATATTATATATATATATATATATTAAAATTTTTATAATTTAATTAGTTAATTAATCAAAATCAAAAAATAAAAGAAAGCAACAGGAATACAAAAATACGAGACCTCATCGAAAACTCCGTTTGTTAGGACAGACGTCCTTCCTCGTAAACAATGAACTTTCATCTCTCTCTCTCTCTCTCTCTTCCTCGCTCTATTTTGCTATTTTTTTCTTAATTTTTCTGTATGCACGTGTACGCGTATGTACGTAATACGTATATGCCTTTCAACAAATGTAATATCGTTTGGTATCGATATATTTTATATATAGAAAGATCGTCGACGATCGAACGTGATGCGTGTACCTGATCGTGACACCCTTATTTCAATATTGTAAATTTAATTTGTCAACGAGGTATAAATTCTATATTCATTTAAATACACATACCTTGATATGTGTATGAATAATGCATATTAATCATAATACGCATTAAATGACACGTTTAAATGAAATCCCACATTAAAATTTACATTGTACTAGATACATATACTACATAAGAACAAGAAAGCAAAATTGAATATACCAAGATACTTTATTCTTCTTCTTCTTCTTCTTCTGCATATTATTGTTGTTGTTATTATTGTTATTATTATCCTTATTGTATTTAGAAATCTATCATAATTGAAGATATTGGGAAATAAAGATGAGATTTCTTTCTTATTCTTCTTAACTGTTTTTTTTTTTCTTTTTCTTTTCTTTTATATGAATAATAAGAAATATAAGGTATCATAATCAGATACATATGTAATCTTCTTTAATTTGAATGGGTTTTTGATATAATTGTACTTTGGACGCCTAATGCTTCCTTATCGAATGCCTTTTTGTCAAGAGCTAACAAAGTTTCTTTTCAATTTAATCTCGATATCGTTCTTTGTTTTATTCAAATTCTCGATTCGTTTACCCTTTCTTTCTCTCTCTCTCTCTCTCTCTCTCTTTCTCTCTCTGTATATATATATACATATTATATATAATATATATATATATATATATATATATATATATATATATATATATATATCTGTATATATCTCAATCTGTATCAGAAATAAACTCAGGGTTTATAAAAAAACATTATCATATACGTATTCATCTGCGTATCAATGCAAATACAACTTACATCTTGCATCGAAAAATGACAATAGTCGACTATAATTAGTGAATTTCTTAATCAGTGGTATTACATCTTACGTTGATACATTTGTGAAGAGCTTTGTTATCTACGGCCAGATGAAAGGCACTTTAACTATTAACCGAGGTATTGAAATCTTTTATCAAAAGTCTTAACGTTAACGACAAACGAATAAAAGATTGTATTAGAGTTTAATTCGATATCTTCCATTGTATCTTCCAATATAATAATGTAAAATTTATTAACGAGAAGTAGAATCATATATCTAATTAAAAATAAACAACTAATAGATTTCGTTCCATTACAAAGATATATATACATACATTTATGCGTACACATTAAAAGTATTGCTAATAAAAAATCAATAGGATTATAGAAAACATTTCATTGTAATTTGATGCCGAAAATAACAAATACCCTTCAATAATGTGTAATTTTTTCTTTTTCTATCAAGTATTAATTTCTATTTAATCAATTTAAACATTTTTAGTTCATAATGAATTCTATCAATAACAATATCAGATATTTAAGTTTGGCTCATTGCAGAAGAAAGGTTGCTCGTTACTGTCTACACAATATAAGAAAATCTCAAGCAATACCCAAGAGAAAGACTACTGTATACTTTGTGTATGTGTGTGTGGGTGTGTATATTATGTATCTAGTTACGTACATATGTACATATACACATATGTATCTATTTACAAATGTATGTTTGTATGGGATCTTCCAACATTCCACCTCGGTGGTTGCCGAAAGACTGATCTCATACGATATTCGACAGAAAGTAAATAACATAAGTTGTATTTAGATATTTCAGCTTATATAGAAACATATAAACATTGTAATAAGATTTGCTTTGTATACGTCAGCTAGTAAATGGTATAAACATTCTCTTTTTCTTTCAGTGTAATAATATTATATATATATATATATATGTATATATATATATTAAAATTTTTATAATTTAATTAGTTAATTAATCAAAATCAAAAAATAAAAGAAAGCAACAGGAATACAAAAATACGAGACCTCATCGAAAACTCCGTTTGTTAGGACAGACGTCCTTCCTCGTAAACAATGAACTTTCATCTCTCTCTCTCTCTCTCTCTTCCTCGCTCTATTCTGCTATTTTTTTATTAATTTTTCTGTATGCACGTGTACGCGTATGTACGTAATACGTATATGCCTTTCAACAAATGTAATATCGTTTGGTATCGATATATTTTATATATAGAAAGATCGTCGACGATCGAACGTGATGCGTGTACCTGATCGTGACACGCTTATTTCAATATTGTAAATTTATTTTGTCAACGAGGTATAAATTCTATATTCATTTAAATACACATACCTTGATATGTGTATGAATAATGCATATTAATCATAATACGCATTAAATGACACGTTTAAATGAAATCCCACATTAAAATTTACATTGTACTAGATACATATACTACATAAGAACAAGAAAGCAAAATTGAATATACCAAGATACTTTATTCTTCTTCTTCTTCTTCTTCTGCATATTATTGTTGTTGTTATTATTGTTATTATTATCCTTATTGTATTTAGAAATCTATCATAATTGAAGATATTGGGAAATAAAGATGAGATTTCTTTCTTATTCTTCTTAACTGTTTTTTTTTTCTATTTCTTTTCTTTTATATGAATAATAAGAAATATAAGGTATCATAATCAGATACATATGTAATCTTCTTTAATTTGAATGGGTTTTTGATATAATTGTACTTTGGACGCCTAATGCTTCCTTATCGAATGCCTTTTTGTCAAGAGCTAACAAAGTTTCTTTTCAATTTAATCTCGATATCGTTCTTTGTTTTATTCAAATTCTCGATTCGTTTACCCTTTCTTTCTCTCTCTCTCTCTCTCTCTCTCTCTCTCTCTCTCTCTCTCTGTATATATATATACATATTATATATATATATATATATATATATATATATATATATATATATATCTGTATATATCTCAATCTGTATCAGAAATAAACTCAGGGTTTATAAAAAAACATTATCATATACGTATTCATCTGCGTATCAATGCAAATACGACTTACATCTTGCATCGAAAAATGACAATAGTCGACTATAATTAGTGAATTTCTTAATCAGTGGTATTACATCTTACGTTGATACATTTGTGAAGAGCTTTGTTATCTACGGCCAGATGAAAGGCACTTTAACTATTAACCGAGGTATTGAAATCTTTTATCAAAAGTCTTAACGTTAACGACAAACGAATAAAAGATTGTATTAGAGTTTAATTCGATATCTTCCATTGTATCTTCCAATATAATAATGTAAAGTTTATTAACGAGAAGTAGAATCATATATCTAATTAAAAATAAACAACTAATAGATTTCGTTCCATTACAAAGATATATATACATACATTTATGCGTACACATTAAAAGTATTGCTAATAAAAAATCAATAGGATTATAGAAAACATTTCATTGTAATTTGATGCCGAAAATAACAAATACCCTTCAATAATGTGTAATTTTTTCTTTTTCTATCAAGTATTAATTTCTATTTAATCAATTTAAACATTTTTAGTTCATAATGAATTCTATCAATAACAATATCAGATATTTAAGTTTGGCTCATTGCAGAAGAAAGGTTGCTCGTTACTGTCTACACAATATAAGAAAATCTCAAGCAATACCCAAGAGAAAGACTACTGTATACTTTGTGTATGTGTGTGTGGGTGTGTATATTATGTATCTAGTTACGTACATATGTACATATACACATATGTATCTATTTACAAATGTATGTTTGTATGGGATCTTCCAACATTCCACCTCGGTGGTTGCCGAAAGACTGATCTCATACGATATTCGACAGAAAGTAAATAACATAAGTTGTATTTAGATATTTCAGCTTATATAGAAACATATAAACATTGTAATAAGATTTGCTTTGTATACGTCAGCTAGTAAATGGTATAAACATTCTCTTTTTCTTTCAGTGTAATAATATTATATATATATATATATATGTATATATATATATATTAAAATTTTTATAATTTAATTAGTTAATTAATCAAAATCAAAAAATAAAAGAAAGCAACAGGAATACAAAAATACGAGACCTCATCGAAAACTCCGTTTGTTAGGACAGACGTCCTTCCTCGTAAACAATGAACTTTCATCTCTCTCTCTCTCTCTCTCTTCCTCGCTCTATTTTGCTATTTTTTTATTAATTTTTCTGTATGCACGTGTACGCGTATGTACGTAATACGTATATGCCTTTCAACAAATGTAATATCGTTTGGTATCGATATATTTTATATATAGAAAGATCGTCGACGATCGAACGTGATGCGTGTACCTGATCGTGACACCCTTATTTCAATATTGTAAATTTATTTTGTCAACGAGGTATAAATTCTATATTCATTTAAATACACATACCTTGATATGTGTATGAATAATGCATATTAATCATAATACGCATTAAATGACACGTTTAAATGAAATCCCACATTAAAATTTACATTGTACTAGATACATATACTACATAAGAACAAGAAAGCAAAATTGAATATACCAAGATACTTTATTCTTCTTCTTCTTCTTCTTCTGCATATTATTGTTGTTGTTATTATTGTTATTATTATCCTTATTGTATTTAGAAATCTATCATAATTGAAGATATTGGGAAATAAAGATGAGATTTCTTTCTTATTCTTCTTAACTGTTTTTTTTTTCTATTTCTTTTCCTTTATATGAATAATAAGAAATATAAGGTATCATAATCAGATACATATGTAATCTTCTTTAATTTGAATGGGTTTTTGATATAATTGTACTTTGGACGCCTAATGCTTCCTTATCGAATGCCTTTTTGTCAAGAGCTAACAAAGTTTCTTTTCAATTTAATCTCGATATCGTTCTTTGTTTTATTCAAATTCTCGATTCGTTTACCCTTTCTTTCTCTCTCTCTCTCTCTCTCTCTCTCTCTCTCTCTCTCTCTGTATATATATATACATATTATATATATATATATATATATATATATATATCTGTATATATCTCAATCTGTATCAGAAATAAACTCAGGGTTTATAAAAAAACATTATCATATACGTATTCATCTGCGTATCAATGCAAATACGACTTACATCTTGCATCGAAAAATGACAATAGTCGACTATAATTAGTGAATTTCTTAATCAGTGGTATTACATCTTACGTTGATACATTTGTGAAGAGCTTTGTTATCTACGGCCAGATGAAAGGCACTTTAACTATTAACCGAGGTATTGAAATCTTTTATCAAAAGTCTTAACGTTAACGACAAACGAATAAAAGATTGTATTAGAGTTTAATTCGATATCTTCCATTGTATCTTCCAATATAATAATGTAAAGTTTATTAACGAGAAGTAGAATCATATATCTAATTAAAAATAAACAACTAATAGATTTCGTTCCATTACAAAGATATATATACATACATTTATGCGTACACATTAAAAGTATTGCTAATAAAAAATCAATAGGATTATAGAAAACATTTCATTGTAATTTGATGCCGAAAATAACAAATACCCTTCAATAATGTGTAATTTTTTCTTTTTCTATCAAGTATTAATTTCTATTTAATCAATTTAAACATTTTTAGTTCATAATGAATTCTATCAATAACAATATCAGATATTTAAGTTTGGCTCATTGCAGAAGAAAGGTTGCTCGTTACTGTCTACACAATATAATAAATCTCAAGCAATACCCAAGGAAAGACTACTATATACTTTGTGTATGTGTGCGTGGGTGTGTATATTATGTATCTAGTTATGTACATATGTATCTATTTACAAACGTATGTTTATATGGGATCTTCCAACATTCCACCTTGGTGGTTGCCGAAAGACTGGTCTCATACGATATTCGACAGAAAGTAAATAACATAAGGTGGATTTAGATATTTCAGCTTATAGAGAAACATATAAACATTGTAATAAGATTTGCTTTGTATACGTCAGCTAGTAAATGGTATAAACATTCTCTTTTTCTTTCAGTGTAATAATATTATATATATATATATATATATATATATATATATATATATATTAAAATTTTTATAATTTAATTAGTTAATTAATCAAAATCAAAAAATAAAAGAAAGCAACAGGAATACAAAAATACGAGACCTCATCGAAAACTCCGTTTGTTAGGACAGACGTCCTTCCTCGTAAACAATGAACTTTCATCTCTCTCTCTCTCTCTCTTCCTCGCTCTATTTTGCTATTTTTTTATTAATTTTTCTGTATGCACGTGTACGCGTATGTACGTAATACGTATATGCCTTTCAACAAATGTAATATCGTTTGGTATCGATATATTTTATATATAGAAAGATCGTCGACGATCGAACGTGATGCGTGTACCTGATCGTGACACCCTTATTTCAATATTGTAAATTTATTTTGTCAACGAGGTATAAATTCTATATTCATTTAAATACACATACCTTGATATGTGTATGAATAATGCATATTAATCATAATACGCATTAAATGACACGTTTAAATGAAATCCCACTTTAAAATTTACATTGTACTAAATACATATACTACATAAGAACAAGAAAGCAAAATTGAATATACCAAGAAACTTTATTCTTCTTCTTCTTCTTCTTCTGCATATTATTGTTGTTGTTATTATTGTTATTATTATCCTTATTGTATTTAGAAATCTATCATAATTGAAGATATTGGGAAATAAAGATGAGATTTCTTTCTTATTCTTCTTAACTGTTTTTTTTTTTCTTTTTCTTTTCTTTTATATGAATAATAAGAAATATAAGGTATCATAATCAGATACATATGTAATCTTCTTTAATTTGAATGGGTTTTTGATATAATTGTACTTTGGACGCCTAATGCTTCCTTATCGAATGCCTTTTTGTCAAGAGCTAACAAAGTTTCTTTTCAATTTAATCTCGATATCGTTCTTTGTTTTATTCAAATTCTCGATTCGTTTACCCTTTCTTTCTCTCTCTCTCTCTCTCTCTCTCTCTTTCTCTCTCTGTATATATATATACATATTATATATAATATATATATATATATATATATATATATCTGTATATATCTCAATCTGTATCAGAAATAAACTCAGGGTTTATAAAAAAACATTATCATATACGTATTCATCTGCGTATCAATGCAAATACAACTTACATCTTGCATCGAAAAATGACAATAGTCGACTATAATTAGTGAATTTCTTAATCAGTGGTATTACATCTTACGTTGATACATTTGTGAAGAGCTTTGTTATCTACGGCCAGATGAAAGGCACTTTAACTATTAACCGAGGTATTGAAATCTTTTATCAAAAGTCTTAACGTTAACGACAAACGAATAAAAGATTGTATTAGAGTTTAATTCGATATCTTCCATTGTATCTTCCAATATAATAATGTAAAATTTATTAACGAGAAGTAGAATCATATATCTAATTAAAAATAAACAACTAATAGATTTCGTTCCATTACAAAGATATATATACATACATTTATGCGTACACATTAAAAGTATTGCTAATAAAAAATCAATAGGATTATAGAAAACATTTCATTGTAATTTGATGCCGAAAATAACAAATACCCTTCAATAATGTGTAATTTTTTCTTTTTCTATCAAGTATTAATTTCTATTTAATCAATTTAAACATTTTTAGTTCATAATGAATTCTATCAATAACAATATCAGATATTTAAGTTTGGCTCATTGCAGAAGAAAGGTTGCTCGTTACTGTCTACACAATATAAGAAAATCTCAAGCAATACCCAAGAGAAAGACTACTGTATACTTTGTGTATGTGTGTGTGGGTGTGTATATTATGTATCTAGTTACGTACATATGTACATATACACATATGTATCTATTTACAAATGTATGTTTGTATGGGATCTTCCAACATTCCACCTCGGTGGTTGCCGAAAGACTGATCTCATACGATATTCGACAGAAAGTAAATAACATAAGTTGTATTTAGATATTTCAGCTTATATAGAAACATATAAACATTGTAATAAGATTTGCTTTGTATACGTCAGCTAGTAAATGGTATAAACATTCTCTTTTTCTTTCAGTGTAATAATATTATATATATATATATATATATGTATATATATATATATTAAAATTTTTATAATTTAATTAGTTAATTAATCAAAATCAAAAAATAAAAGAAAGCAACAGGAATACAAAAATACGAGACCTCATCGAAAACTCCGTTTGTTAGGACAGACGTCCTTCCTCGTAAACAATGAACTTTCATCTCTCTCTCTCTCTCTCTCTTCCTCGCTCTATTCTGCTATTTTTTTATTAATTTTTCTGTATGCACGTGTACGCGTATGTACGTAATACGTATATGCCTTTCAACAAATGTAATATCGTTTGGTATCGATATATTTTATATATAGAAAGATCGTCGACGATCGAACGTGATGCGTGTACCTGATCGTGACACGCTTATTTCAATATTGTAAATTTATTTTGTCAACGAGGTATAAATTCTATATTCATTTAAATACACATACCTTGATATGTGTATGAATAATGCATATTAATCATAATACGCATTAAATGACACGTTTAAATGAAATCCCACATTAAAATTTACATTGTACTAGATACATATACTACATAAGAACAAGAAAGCAAAATTGAATATACCAAGATACTTTATTCTTCTTCTTCTTCTTCTTCTGCATATTATTGTTGTTGTTATTATTGTTATTATTATCCTTATTGTATTTAGAAATCTATCATAATTGAAGATATTGGGAAATAAAGATGAGATTTCTTTCTTATTCTTCTTAACTGTTTTTTTTTTCTATTTCTTTTCTTTTATATGAATAATAAGAAATATAAGGTATCATAATCAGATACATATGTAATCTTCTTTAATTTGAATGGGTTTTTGATATAATTGTACTTTGGACGCCTAATGCTTCCTTATCGAATGCCTTTTTGTCAAGAGCTAACAAAGTTTCTTTTCAATTTAATCTCGATATCGTTCTTTGTTTTATTCAAATTCTCGATTCGTTTACCCTTTCTTTCTCTCTCTCTCTCTCTCTCTCTCTCTCTCTCTCTCTCTCTCTGTATATATATATACATATTATATATATATATATATATATATATATATATATATATATATATATATCTGTATATATCTCAATCTGTATCAGAAATAAACTCAGGGTTTATAAAAAAACATTATCATATACGTATTCATCTGCGTATCAATGCAAATACGACTTACATCTTGCATCGAAAAATGACAATAGTCGACTATAATTAGTGAATTTCTTAATCAGTGGTATTACATCTTACGTTGATACATTTGTGAAGAGCTTTGTTATCTACGGCCAGATGAAAGGCACTTTAACTATTAACCGAGGTATTGAAATCTTTTATCAAAAGTCTTAACGTTAACGACAAACGAATAAAAGATTGTATTAGAGTTTAATTCGATATCTTCCATTGTATCTTCCAATATAATAATGTAAAGTTTATTAACGAGAAGTAGAATCATATATCTAATTAAAAATAAACAACTAATAGATTTCGTTCCATTACAAAGATATATATACATACATTTATGCGTACACATTAAAAGTATTGCTAATAAAAAATCAATAGGATTATAGAAAACATTTCATTGTAATTTGATGCCGAAAATAACAAATACCCTTCAATAATGTGTAATTTTTTCTTTTTCTATCAAGTATTAATTTCTATTTAATCAATTTAAACATTTTTAGTTCATAATGAATTCTATCAATAACAATATCAGATATTTAAGTTTGGCTCATTGCAGAAGAAAGGTTGCTCGTTACTGTCTACACAATATAAGAAAATCTCAAGCAATACCCAAGAGAAAGACTACTGTATACTTTGTGTATGTGTGTGTGGGTGTGTATATTATGTATCTAGTTACGTACATATGTACATATACACATATGTATCTATTTACAAATGTATGTTTGTATGGGATCTTCCAACATTCCACCTCGGTGGTTGCCGAAAGACTGATCTCATACGATATTCGACAGAAAGTAAATAACATAAGTTGTATTTAGATATTTCAGCTTATATAGAAACATATAAACATTGTAATAAGATTTGCTTTGTATACGTCAGCTAGTAAATGGTATAAACATTCTCTTTTTCTTTCAGTGTAATAATATTATATATATATATATATATGTATATATATATATATTAAAATTTTTATAATTTAATTAGTTAATTAATCAAAATCAAAAAATAAAAGAAAGCAACAGGAATACAAAAATACGAGACCTCATCGAAAACTCCGTTTGTTAGGACAGACGTCCTTCCTCGTAAACAATGAACTTTCATCTCTCTCTCTCTCTCTCTCTTCCTCGCTCTATTTTGCTATTTTTTTATTAATTTTTCTGTATGCACGTGTACGCGTATGTACGTAATACGTATATGCCTTTCAACAAATGTAATATCGTTTGGTATCGATATATTTTATATATAGAAAGATCGTCGACGATCGAACGTGATGCGTGTACCTGATCGTGACACCCTTATTTCAATATTGTAAATTTATTTTGTCAACGAGGTATAAATTCTATATTCATTTAAATACACATACCTTGATATGTGTATGAATAATGCATATTAATCATAATACGCATTAAATGACACGTTTAAATGAAATCCCACATTAAAATTTACATTGTACTAGATACATATACTACATAAGAACAAGAAAGCAAAATTGAATATACCAAGATACTTTATTCTTCTTCTTCTTCTTCTTCTGCATATTATTGTTGTTGTTATTATTGTTATTATTATCCTTATTGTATTTAGAAATCTATCATAATTGAAGATATTGGGAAATAAAGATGAGATTTCTTTCTTATTCTTCTTAACTGTTTTTTTTTTCTATTTCTTTTCCTTTATATGAATAATAAGAAATATAAGGTATCATAATCAGATACATATGTAATCTTCTTTAATTTGAATGGGTTTTTGATATAATTGTACTTTGGACGCCTAATGCTTCCTTATCGAATGCCTTTTTGTCAAGAGCTAACAAAGTTTCTTTTCAATTTAATCTCGATATCGTTCTTTGTTTTATTCAAATTCTCGATTCGTTTACCCTTTCTTTCTCTCTCTCTCTCTCTCTCTCTCTCTCTCTCTCTCTCTGTATATATATATACATATTATATATATATATATATATATATATATATATATATATATATATATATATATATGTATATATCTCAATCTGTATCAGAAATAAACTCAGGGTTTATAAAAAAACATTATCATATACGTATTCATCTGCGTATCAATGCAAATACGACTTACATCTTGCATCGAAAAATGACAATAGTCGACTATAATTAGTGAATTTCTTAATCAGTGGTATTACATCTTACGTTGATACATTTGTGAAGAGCTTTGTTATCTACGGCCAGATGAAAGGCACTTTAACTATTAACCGAGGTATTGAAATCTTTTATCAAAAGTCTTAACGTTAACGACAAACGAATAAAAGATTGTATTAGAGTTTAATTCGATATCTTCCATTGTATCTTCCAATATAATAATGTAAAGTTTATTAACGAGAAGTAGAATCATATATCTAATTAAAAATAAACAACTAATAGATTTCGTTCCATTACAAAGATATATATACATACATTTATGCGTACACATTAAAAGTATTGCTAATAAAAAATCAATAGGATTATAGAAAACATTTCATTGTAATTTGATGCCGAAAATAACAAATACCCTTCAATAATGTGTAATTTTTTCTTTTTCTATCAAGTATTAATTTCTATTTAATCAATTTAAACATTTTTAGTTCATAATGAATTCTATCAATAACAATATCAGATATTTAAGTTTGGCTCATTGCAGAAGAAAGGTTGCTCGTTACTGTCTACACAATATAATAAATCTCAAGCAATACCCAAGGAAAGACTACTATATACTTTGTGTATGTGTGCGTGGGTGTGTATATTATGTATCTAATTATGTACATATGTATCTATTTACAAACGTATGTTTATATGGGATCTTCCAACATTCCACCTTGGTGGTTGCCGAAAGACTGATCTCATACGATATTCGACAGAAAGTAAATAACATAAGGTGGATTTAGATATTTCAGCTTATAGAGAAACATATAAACATTGTAATAAGATTTGCTTTGTATACGTCAGCTAGTAAATGGTACAAACATTCTCTTTTTCTTTCAGTGTAATAATATTATATATATATATATATATATATATATATTAAAATTTTTATAATTTAATTAGTTAATTAATCAAAATCAAAAAATAAAAGAAAGCAACAGGAATACAAAAATACGAGACCTCATCGAAAACTCCGTTTGTTAGGACAAACGTCCTTCCTCGTAAACAATGAACTTTCATCTCTCTCTCTCTCTCTCTCTTCCTCGCTCTATTTTGCTATTTTTTTCTTAATTTTTCTGTATGCACGTGTACGCGTATGTACGTAATACGTATATGCCTTTCAACAAATGTAATATCGTTTGGTATCGATATATTTTATATATAGAAAGATCGTCGACGATCGAACGTGATGCGTGTACCTGATCGTGACACCCTTATTTCAATATTGTAAATTTAATTTGTCAACGAGGTATAAATTCTATATTCATTTAAATACACATACCTTGATATGTGTATGAATAATGCATATTAATCATAATACGCATTAAATGACACGTTTAAATGAAATCCCACATTAAAATTTACATTGTACTAGATACATATACTACATAAGAACAAGAAAGCAAAATTGAATATACCAAGATACTTTATTCTTCTTCTTCTTCTTCTTCTGCATATTATTGTTGTTGTTATTATTGTTATTATTATCCTTATTGTATTTAGAAATCTATCATAATTGAAGATATTGGGAAATAAAGATGAGATTTCTTTCTTATTCTTCTTAACTGTTTTTTTTTTCTATTTCTTTTCCTTTATATGAATAATAAGAAATATAAGGTATCATAATCAGATACATATGTAATCTTCTTTAATTTGAATGGGTTTTTGATATAATTGTACTTTGGACGCCTAATGCTTCCTTATCGAATGCCTTTTTGTCAAGAGCTAACAAAGTTTCTTTTCAATTTAATCTCGATATCGTTCTTTGTTTTATTCAAATTCTCGATTCGTTTACCCTTTCTTTCTCTCTCTCTCTCTCTCTCTCTCTCTCTCTCTCTCTCTCTGTATATATATATACATATTATATATATATATATATATATATATATATATATCTGTATATATCTCAATCTGTATCAGAAATAAACTCAGGGTTTATAAAAAAACATTATCATATACGTATTCATCTGCGTATCAATGCAAATACGACTTACATCTTGCATCGAAAAATGACAATAGTCGACTATAATTAGTGAATTTCTTAATCAGTGGTATTACATCTTACGTTGATACATTTGTGAAGAGCTTTGTTATCTACGGCCAGATGAAAGGCACTTTAACTATTAACCGAGGTATTGAAATCTTTTATCAAAAGTCTTAACGTTAACGACAAACGAATAAAAGATTGTATTAGAGTTTAATTCGATATCTTCCATTGTATCTTCCAATATAATAATGTAAAGTTTATTAACGAGAAGTAGAATCATATATCTAATTAAAAATAAACAACTAATAGATTTCGTTCCATTACAAAGATATATATACATACATTTATGCGTACACATTAAAAGTATTGCTAATAAAAAATCAATAGGATTATAGAAAACATTTCATTGTAATTTGATGCCGAAAATAACAAATACCCTTCAATAATGTGTAATTTTTTCTTTTTCTATCAAGTATTAATTTCTATTTAATCAATTTAAACATTTTTAGTTCATAATGAATTCTATCAATAACAATATCAGATATTTAAGTTTGGCTCATTGCAGAAGAAAGGTTGCTCGTTACTGTCTACACAATATAATAAATCTCAAGCAATACCCAAGGAAAGACTACTATATACTTTGTGTATGTGTGCGTGGGTGTGTATATTATGTATCTAGTTATGTACATATGTATCTATTTACAAACGTATGTTTATATGGGATCTTCCAACATTCCACCTTGGTGGTTGCCGAAAGACTGGTCTCATACGATATTCGACAGAAAGTAAATAACATAAGGTGGATTTAGATATTTCAGCTTATAGAGAAACATATAAACATTGTAATAAGATTTGCTTTGTATACGTCAGCTAGTAAATGGTATAAACATTCTCTTTTTCTTTCAGTGTAATAATATTATATATATATATATATATATATATATATATATATATTAAAATTTTTATAATTTAATTAGTTAATTAATCAAAATCAAAAAATAAAAGAAAGCAACAGGAATACAAAAATACGAGACCTCATCGAAAACTCCGTTTGTTAGGACAAACGTCCTTCCTCGTAAACAATGAACTTTCATCTCTCTCTCTCTCTCTCTCTTCCTCGCTCTATTTTGCTATTTTTTTCTTAATTTTTCTGTATGCACGTGTACGCGTATGTACGTAATACGTATATGCCTTTCAACAAATGTAATATCGTTTGGTATCGATATATTTTATATATAGAAAGATCGTCGACGATCGAACGTGATGCGTGTACCTGATCGTGACACCCTTATTTCAATATTGTAAATTTAATTTGTCAACGAGGTATAAATTCTATATTCATTTAAATACACATACCTTGATATGTGTATGAATAATGCATATTAATCATAATACGCATTAAATGACACGTTTAAATGAAATCCCACATTAAAATTTACATTGTACTAGATACATATACTACATAAGAACAAGAAAGCAAAATTGAATATACCAAGATACTTTATTCTTCTTCTTCTTCTTCTTCTGCATATTATTGTTGTTGTTATTATTGTCATTATTGTCCTTATTGTATTTAGAAATCTATCATAATTGAAGATATTGGGAAATAAAGATGAGATTTCTTTCTTATTCTTCTTAACTGTTTTTTTTTTCTATTTCTTTTCTTTTATATGAATAATAAGAAATATAAGGTATCATAATCAGATACATATGTAATCTTCTTTAATTTGAATGGGTTTTTGATATAATTGTACTTTGGACGCCTAATGCTTCCTTATCGAATGCCTTTTTGTCAAGAGCTAACAAAGTTTCTTTTCAATTTAATCTCGATATCGTTCTTTGTTTTATTCAAATTCTCGATTCGTTTACCCTTTCTTTCTCTCTCTCTCTCTCTCTCTCTCTCTCTCTCTCTCTGTATATATATATACATATTATATATATATATATATATATATATATATATATATATATATATCTGTATATATCTCAATCTGTATCAGAAATAAACTCAGGGTTTATAAAAAAACATCATCATATACGTATTCATCTGCGTATCAATGCAAATACGACTTACATCTTGCATCGAAAAATGACAATAGTCGACTATAATTAGTGAATTTCTTAATCAGTGGTATTACATCTTACGTTGATACATTTGTGAAGAGCTTTGTTATCTACGGTCAGTTGAAAGGCACTTTAACTATTAACCGAGGTATTGAAATCTTTTATCAAAAGTCTTAACGTTAACGACAAACGAATAAAAGATTGTATTAGAGTTTAATTCGATATCTTCCATTGTATCTTCCAATATAATAATGTAAAGTTTATTAACGAGAAGTAGAATCATATATCTAATTAAAAATAAACAACTAATAGATTTCGTTCCATTACAAAGATATATATACATACATTTATGCGTACACATTAAAAGTATTGCTAATAAAAAATCAATAGGATTATAGAAAACATTTCATTGTAATTTGATGCCGAAAATAACAAATACCCTTCAATAATGTGTAATTTTTTCTTTTTCTATCAAGTATTAATTTCTATTTAATCAATTTAAACATTTTTAGTTCATAATGAATTCTATCAATAACAATATCAGATATTTAAGTTTGGCTCATTGCAGAACAAAGGTTGCTCGTTAATGTCCATACAATATAAGAAAATCTCAAGCAATACCCAAGAGAAAGACTACTGTATACTTTGTGTATGTGTGCGTGGGTGTGTATATTATGTATCTAGTTATGTACATATGTATCTATTTACAAACTTATGTTTATATGGGATCTTCCAACATTCCACCTTGGTGGTTGCCGAAAGACTGATCTCATACGATATTCGACAGAAAGTAAATAACATAAGGTGGATTTAGATATTTCAGCTTATATAGAAACATATAAACATTGTAATAAGATTTGCTTTGTATACGTCAGCTAGTAAATGGTATAAACATTCTCTTTTTCTTTCAGTGTAATAATATTATATATATATATATATATATATATATATATATATATATATATATATATTAAAATTTTTATAATTTAATTAGTTAATTAATCAAAATCAAAAAATAAAAGAAAGCAACAGGAATACAAAAATACGAGACCTCATCGAAAACTCCGTTTGTTAGGACAAACGTCCTTCCTCGTAAACAATGAACTTTCATCTCTCTCTCTCTCTCTCTCTTCCTCGCTCTATTTTGCTATTTTTTTCTTAATTTTTCTGTATGCACGTGTACGCGTATGTACGTAATACGTATATGCCTTTCAACAAATGTAATATCGTTTGGTATCGATATATTTTATATATAGAAAGATCGTCGACGATCGAACGTGATGCGTGTACCTGATCGTGACACCCTTATTTCAATATTGTAAATTTAATTTGTCAACGAGGTATAAATTCTATATTCATTTAAATACACATACCTTGATATGTGTATGAATAATGCATATTAATCATAATACGCATTAAATGACACGTTTAAATGAAATCCCACATTAAAATTTACATTGTACTAGATACATATACTACATAAGAACAAGAAAGCAAAATTGAATATACCAAGATACTTTATTCTTCTTCTTCTTCTTCTTCTGCATATTATTGTTGTTGTTATTATTGTTATTATTATCCTTATTGTATTTAGAAATCTATCATAATTGAAGATATTGGGAAATAAAGATGAGATTTCTTTCTTATTCTTCTTAACTGTTTTTTTTTTCTATTTCTTTTCTTTTATATGAATAATAAGAAATATAAGGTATCATAATCAGATACATATGTAATCTTCTTTAATTTGAATGGGTTTTTGATATAATTGTACTTTGGATGCCTAATGCTTCCTTATCGAATGCCTTTTTGTCAAGAGCTAACAAAGTTTCTTTTCAATTTAATCTCGATATCGTTCTTTGTTTTATTCAAATTCTCGATTCGTTTACCCTTTCTTTCTCTCTCTCTCTCTCTCTCTCTCTCTCTCTCTCTGTATATATATATACATATTATATATATATATATATATATATATATATATATATATATATATATATATATATATATATATCTGTATATATCTCAATCTGTATCAGAAATAAACTCAGGGTTTATAAAAAAACATTATCATATACGTATTCATCTGCGTATCAATGCAAATACGACTTACATCTTGCATCGAAAAATGACAATAGTCGACTATATTTAGTGAATTTCTTAATCAGTGGTATTACATCTTACGTTGATACATTTGTGAAGAGCTTTGTTATCTACGGCCAGTTGAAAGGCACTTTAACTATTAACCGAGGTATTGAAATCTTTTATCAAAAGTCTTAACGTTAACGACAAACGAATAAAAGATTGTATTAGAGTTTAATTCGATATCTTCCATTGTATCTTCCAATATAATAATGTAAAGTTTATTAACGAGAAGTAGAATCATATATCTAATTAAAAATAAACAACTAATAGATTTCGTTCCATTACAAAGATATATATACATACATTTATGCGTACACATTAAAAGTATTGCTAATAAAAAATCAATAGGATTATAGAAAACATTTCATTGTAATTTGATGCCGAAAATAACAAATACCCTTCAATAATGTGTAATTTTTTCTTTTTCTATCAAGTATTAATTTCTATTTAATCAATTTAAACATTTTTAGTTCATAATGAATTCTATCAATAACAATATCAGATATTTAAGTTTGGCTCATTGCAGAACAAAGGTTGCTCGTTAATGTCCATACAATATAAGAAAATCTCAAGCAATACCCAAGAGAAAGACTACTGTATACTTTGTGTATGTGTGCGTGGGTGTGTATATTATGTATCTAGTTATGTACATATGTATCTATTTACAAACTTATGTTTATATGGGATCTTCCAACATTCCACCTTGGTGGTTGCCGAAAGACTGATCTCATACGATATTCGACAGAAAGTAAATAACATAAGGTGGATTTAGATATTTCAGCTTATATAGAAACATATAAACATTGTAATAAGATTTGCTTTGTATACGTCAGCTAGTAAATGGTATAAACATTCTCTTTTTCTTTCAGTGTAATAATATTATATATATATATATATATGTATATATATATATATTAAAATTTTTATAATTTAATTAGTTAATTAATCAAAATCAAAAAATAAAAGAAAGCAACAGGAATACAAAAATACGAGACCTCATCGAAAACTCCGTTTGTTAGGACAGACGTCCTTCCTCGTAAACAATGAACTTTCATCTCTCTCTCTCTCTCTCTCTTCCTCGCTCTATTCTGCTATTTTTTTATTAATTTTTCTGTATGCACGTGTACGCGTATGTACGTAATACGTATATGCCTTTCAACAAATGTAATATCGTTTGGTATCGATATATTTTATATATAGAAAGATCGTCGACGATCGAACGTGATGCGTGTACCTGATCGTGACACGCTTATTTCAATATTGTAAATTTATTTTGTCAACGAGGTATAAATTCTATATTCATTTAAATACACATACCTTGATATGTGTATGAATAATGCATATTAATCATAATACGCATTAAATGACACGTTTAAATGAAATCCCACATTAAAATTTACATTGTACTAGATACATATACTACATAAGAATAAGAAAGCAAAATTGAATATACCAAGATACTTTATTCTTCTTCTTCTTCTTCTTCTGCATATTATTGTTGTTGTTATTATTGTTATTATTATCCTTATTGTATTTAGAAATCTATCATAATTGAAGATATTGGGAAATAAAGATGAGATTTCTTTCTTATTCTTCTTAACTGTTTTTTTTTTCTATTTCTTTTCTTTTATATGAATAATAAGAAATATAAGGTATCATAATCAGATACATATGTAATCTTCTTTAATTTGAATGGGTTTTTGATATAATTGTACTTTGGACGCCTAATGCTTCCTTATCGAATGCCTTTTTGTCAAGAGCTAACAAAGTTTCTTTTCAATTTAATCTCGATATCGTTCTTTGTTTTATTCAAATTCTCGATTCGTTTACCCTTTCTTTCTCTCTCTCTCTCTCTCTCTCTCTCTCTCTCTCTCTCTCTCTGTATATATATATACATATTATATATATATATATATATATATATATATATATATATATATATATATCTGTATATATCTCAATCTGTATCAGAAATAAACTCAGGGTTTATAAAAAAACATTATCATATACGTATTCATCTGCGTATCAATGCAAATACGACTTACATCTTGCATCGAAAAATGACAATAGTCGACTATAATTAGTGAATTTCTTAATCAGTGGTATTACATCTTACGTTGATACATTTGTGAAGAGCTTTGTTATCTACGGCCAGATGAAAGGCACTTTAACTATTAACCGAGGTATTGAAATCTTTTATCAAAAGTCTTAACGTTAACGACAAACGAATAAAAGATTGTATTAGAGTTTAATTCGATATCTTCCATTGTATCTTCCAATATAATAATGTAAAGTTTATTAACGAGAAGTAGAATCATATATCTAATTAAAAATAAACAACTAATAGATTTCGTTCCATTACAAAGATATATATACATACATTTATGCGTACACATTAAAAGTATTGCTAATAAAAAATCAATAGGATTATAGAAAACATTTCATTGTAATTTGATGCCGAAAATAACAAATACCCTTCAATAATGTGTAATTTTTTCTTTTTCTATCAAGTATTAATTTCTATTTAATCAATTTAAACATTTTTAGTTCATAATGAATTCTATCAATAACAATATCAGATATTTAAGTTTGGCTCATTGCAGAAGAAAGGTTGCTCGTTACTGTCTACACAATATAAGAAAATCTCAAGCAATACCCAAGAGAAAGACTACTGTATACTTTGTGTATGTGTGTGTGGGTGTGTATATTATGTATCTAGTTACGTACATATGTACATATACACATATGTATCTATTTACAAATGTATGTTTGTATGGGATCTTCCAACATTCCACCTCGGTGGTTGCCGAAAGACTGATCTCATACGATATTCGACAGAAAGTAAATAACATAAGTTGTATTTAGATATTTCAGCTTATATAGAAACATATAAACATTGTAATAAGATTTGCTTTGTATACGTCAGCTAGTAAATGGTATAAACATTCTCTTTTTCTTTCAGTGTAATAATATTATATATATATATATATATGTATATATATATATATTAAAATTTTTATAATTTAATTAGTTAATTAATCAAAATCAAAAAATAAAAGAAAGCAACAGGAATACAAAAATACGAGACCTCATCGAAAACTCCGTTTGTTAGGACAGACGTCCTTCCTCGTAAACAATGAACTTTCATCTCTCTCTCTCTCTCTCTCTTCCTCGCTCTATTTTGCTATTTTTTTATTAATTTTTCTGTATGCACGTGTACGCGTATGTACGTAATACGTATATGCCTTTCAACAAATGTAATATCGTTTGGTATCGATATATTTTATATATAGAAAGATCGTCGACGATCGAACGTGATGCGTGTACCTGATCGTGACACCCTTATTTCAATATTGTAAATTTATTTTGTCAACGAGGTATAAATTCTATATTCATTTAAATACACATACCTTGATATGTGTATGAATAATGCATATTAATCATAATACGCATTAAATGACACGTTTAAATGAAATCCCACATTAAAATTTACATTGTACTAGATACATATACTACATAAGAACAAGAAAGCAAAATTGAATATACCAAGATACTTTATTCTTCTTCTTCTTCTTCTTCTGCATATTATTGTTGTTGTTATTATTGTTATTATTATCCTTATTGTATTTAGAAATCTATCATAATTGAAGATATTGGGAAATAAAGATGAGATTTCTTTCTTATTCTTCTTAACTGTTTTTTTTTTCTATTTCTTTTCCTTTATATGAATAATAAGAAATATAAGGTATCATAATCAGATACATATGTAATCTTCTTTAATTTGAATGGGTTTTTGATATAATTGTACTTTGGACGCCTAATGCTTCCTTATCGAATGCCTTTTTGTCAAGAGCTAACAAAGTTTCTTTTCAATTTAATCTCGATATCGTTCTTTGTTTTATTCAAATTCTCGATTCGTTTACCCTTTCTTTCTCTCTCTCTCTCTCTCTCTCTCTCTCTCTCTCTCTCTGTATATATATATACATATTATATATATATATATATATATATATATATATATATATATATATCTGTATATATCTCAATCTGTATCAGAAATAAACTCAGGGTTTATAAAAAAACATTATCATATACGTATTCATCTGCGTATCAATGCAAATACGACTTACATCTTGCATCGAAAAATGACAATAGTCGACTATAATTAGTGAATTTCTTAATCAGTGGTATTACATCTTACGTTGATACATTTGTGAAGAGCTTTGTTATCTACGGCCAGATGAAAGGCACTTTAACTATTAACCGAGGTATTGAAATCTTTTATCAAAAGTCTTAACGTTAACGACAAACGAATAAAAGATTGTATTAGAGTTTAATTCGATATCTTCCATTGTATCTTCCAATATAATAATGTAAAGTTTATTAACGAGAAGTAGAATCATATATCTAATTAAAAATAAACAACTAATAGATTTCGTTCCATTACAAAGATATATATACATACATTTATGCGTACACATTAAAAGTATTGCTAATAAAAAATCAATAGGATTATAGAAAACATTTCATTGTAATTTGATGCCGAAAATAACAAATACCCTTCAATAATGTGTAATTTTTTCTTTTTCTATCAAGTATTAATTTCTATTTAATCAATTTAAACATTTTTAGTTCATAATGAATTCTATCAATAACAATATCAGATATTTAAGTTTGGCTCATTGCAGAAGAAAGGTTGCTCGTTACTGTCTACACAATATAATAAATCTCAAGCAATACCCAAGGAAAGACTACTATATACTTTGTGTATGTGTGCGTGGGTGTGTATATTATGTATCTAGTTATGTACATATGTATCTATTTACAAACGTATGTTTATATGGGATCTTCCAACATTCCACCTTGGTGGTTGCCGAAAGACTGGTCTCATACGATATTCGACAGAAAGTAAATAACATAAGGTGGATTTAGATATTTCAGCTTATAGAGAAACATATAAACATTGTAATAAGATTTGCTTTGTATACGTCAGCTAGTAAATGGTATAAACATTCTCTTTTTCTTTCAGTGTAATAATATTATATATATATATATATATATATATATATATATATATATTAAAATTTTTATAATTTAATTAGTTAATTAATCAAAATCAAAAAATAAAAGAAAGCAACAGGAATACAAAAATACGAGACCTCATCGAAAACTCCGTTTGTTAGGACAGACGTCCTTCCTCGTAAACAATGAACTTTCATCTCTCTCTCTCTCTCTCTTCCTCGCTCTATTTTGCTATTTTTTTATTAATTTTTCTGTATGCACGTGTACGCGTATGTACGTAATACGTATATGCCTTTCAACAAATGTAATATCGTTTGGTATCGATATATTTTATATATAGAAAGATCGTCGACGATCGAACGTGATGCGTGTACCTGATCGTGACACCCTTATTTCAATATTGTAAATTTATTTTGTCAACGAGGTATAAATTCTATATTCATTTAAATACACATACCTTGATATGTGTATGAATAATGCATATTAATCATAATACGCATTAAATGACACGTTTAAATGAAATCCCACTTTAAAATTTACATTGTACTAGATACATATACTACATAAGAACAAGAAAGCAAAATTGAATATACCAAGAAACTTTATTCTTCTTCTTCTTCTTCTTCTGCATATTATTGTTGTTGTTATTATTGTTATTATTATCCTTATTGTATTTAGAAATCTATCATAATTGAA